>NW_018397277.1:770418-770628 GCF_002168275.2 Theobroma umbraticum
CAAGTGTCTATGCAATACTTCTCATGTGTCAGTTATGTAAATACTTCCTAGACTTGAGACACCAGGTTGTCTTTTGTGTGGAGTGCTATACTTTGATTTTATCCATATGGGTGCCTAACCAAGGATGCCAAAACGGGATACTTTTGGGTATAGCATGATGCATGTGAAGACAAATGAGTGGTCAAGATAGGAATCATCACCCCAAGTGAT
>NW_018397277.1:770638-771256 GCF_002168275.2 Theobroma umbraticum
TATCCTAACTGTTCTTGGTTGATATTAGCTTATTGAAGTCTTTAGGCAAGGCGACTTGAAGATTATGAAAGGAGTTTCATAAGTCTTTATTAAAGTTGAGTGTTTTTTAAGGCAAACTTTAAGAACAATATGGAATCAATAAGAGTAGACACTGCACCATGCTCTTATCATCTCCAGGATATATGATGAGGGAATGGATTACACTAAAAAGCTGATCACTGAAAGGTTGAGTCAAACCATCTTGACTTTTTTAATATTTGGGTGGCCATAACGAATTGCTAGATCCCAATCTTGGTCTAAGAACTCTAGGTAGTTAACTTGATTAATAATAAATTTAAAGTAGTTTATATTTATCTAATTCTAAGGTTATCCTAAGAATTATATGTTGAGTTCATTGCCAACATGTTAGAAGCCTAATGAGTCACACACCTAAAATGAATGTTGAAAATAAAATGGGAGAGATGATTAAGTTGGACTTAATCAAATTAGAAGTTACGAACTTCTCAAGCACTTGATTAAAATTGTTTAATTAAGTTGTGCCTAATTGATTAAATTGTTTAATCAAGTTGTTAGGCCTAATTGATTAAATTTATTTAATCAAGTTATTGGGCTTAATTG
>NW_018397277.1:771266-771507 GCF_002168275.2 Theobroma umbraticum
CAATTAAGTTAATTGGGCTTCTTAAGGACTTAATTAAATTATTTAGTCAAATTATTGGATTAATATGCAATTACAAAATAGTTATGTAAATAGGATTGAAAATTAATCTAAGGTATAAATACCTTGCTATAGCCTCCAAACAAAAAGGTGAGAGAAGGCTGAAAAAGAAAGTAAGGGCAGATTAGAAACTCTTTTTTGCCAATCCATGTGTGAAGAAAAATAGTTTTAATTCACTTGATTC
>NW_018397277.1:771537-771798 GCF_002168275.2 Theobroma umbraticum
TTTGCTAGCACATTGTTAAGGCATAGCACTCCCAATCCTTAAACAAGGATTTTCTAATTCATTGGTGTGGATCACAGTTAGAGGCTGCACAAGGATTCCTTGGACAGCTTTAGTTTACAACAACCGGGCTGAGGCGGTTGAGCTTCAAAAGGCAAATTGGTGGTTTAACAAAGGATTCATCAACCTTTTTTATTATGGTAAATTTGATATGACCATACATATATATTTTATTTGTAATTTAATTTTGTACTCAATTCGGCA
>NW_018397277.1:771808-807670 GCF_002168275.2 Theobroma umbraticum
CCTAAGAAGGTGAGGCATAATTTAATCTTAAATTTATTTCCACTACGCTGCATGACCAGCCCTCACCCAGTAAAATAGCCATTAATTTTTAGGAAGAAATGAGAGACAAATCAGTTACTATCTTATAGTTTAGCATTCCACATCTTGTCCACTAAAGTATTAAGTTAAAAGCATCCTTGAAAAGTGAGTGGTAAGTTTGTTTGGTTGAGAATTCAATCGGTGGTATGGTAGTGAACTTACTAAAATTTCACTAAGTGTCTGAAAAAGAGTCATGAAATGAAAGGTATGTTTATTGTACTTTAATATGTTCTTAATTTTTAGGATGTGATTATTTACTTTAATATGAATGATGTGTTTTTCCCACTTGTGTAATTGGATTGCTTGCTTTCTTTATAAAAGAAAGTTTTTCAAATCCATGCTTTAGACAAAACCATCAATCTAGTTTGATCCAACTCCATCAGTATTAGCTACATATGTTTTTTATGATAACAAAACATTCCTCATTCCTTTATAAGTGTACAGGATTAATGTTGAATCCCTTAATGAAAATGTTGTTCAAAAGCAAGTTGAGAAGCTTGCCATGATACTAGAATGATTAGTTAGTTAACAGAACAAAGAACAAAGGAATAAGGGATAATAGAAAACTATTAACTGGTTAGCATGTGGCATTAATCAGTTAAGGTAATTCATGGCGCTACATTAGTGCACAAGTACATGAGGAGTTAATTGGTTAAAGCTCAAAGTTGAAGTGTTAAAAAGCACCAAAACTCAAATTCAATAATCATTGAAAATTCAAATACACCAAACCATAAGATTCAAAGTTAAAAAATTTCTAATGGGTTAGAGCTTACTTTATTCAGTTAAGGTTAAAACGAATGATGCCTTAATCAATTAAAGGAAAGCCAAATTAGTTAAAGGAAAGCTGGTGAAAAATTTTGCTTGAAAACATAAAGTTTTTAATCAATTAGAGCTGAAGTTAACTGGTTAACACAAGAAAACAATATAGCAAACAAAGAAGGCTTAATCAATTAAAGTTTGTCTTTGACAAGTTAAAGGAACAATGTTAGCAAATTTTGAATTTAAGCATATAAGGTCAAAATAACAGCCAAAAACTATTTGTAATGGTAAGCGTCTCTCTCAACCTATTAAAATTTATTTTTCAAGTACAAAAGGCATCTCAAATGATCAAAAATGTTAAACAAAAGTTCCAAGGTGTTTGAAAAAGTGAAAAAGAGCAAAAACATATATTGTGCACTTGGTTTTCACTCTTATCCCTTGCAAAGTGTTTGTGCTTAAACTTGTACATCTTAGATTAGCTAGGTGATCAATTGTACTTCAACTCTTCTTCATTTCTTGTTTACATAGAGTGTGCGAGGTACTTTAAGGTCCACTAAGCTTGGAAGGCTTAAGGATTCTTGTAAAGGTTTGGAGCTTGGGTTAAAAGCTCACCTTGTGAACACTTGGGAAAAGCTATTAATTCCACTAGCTTAGAGGAGTTGGATTGAAAATCTTTGATTGGGAGATGAAAGTAGTGGATGTAGGTTAAGGGAAAGGAACCATTATAAATATTTGTGTTTTATCCACTTCTCTTTACCTTCTTCTTACTTAGTGCCTTTTAACGTCAACAAGTTTTAAACCTTCCTTAAGGGAAGGTTTTCAAGCTCAAAAGCTACCTCAAAATATTTTTTTTGTGCTATTTAACCTCTCTCTAGCACTCTATTAGGACCAACAAGTAGTATCAAAGCCTAACCCTTGATTTTAAGGCTTAACATCCTTAAGGGAAGATCCAATGGCTGCTCAAAATTCTAATGATGTTAAGGGTCAATATATTAATAGTCCTCTATTTGATGGAACCAATTACCAATTTTGGAGTACTAAAATGTCCATTTATGTTAAAGCTTGTGACTATGAGATGTAAGATGTTATTACTGATGATCCTTTCATCCTTATGAATACTAATTTGGCAAATGGTGAGAAAACTCCAAAAGATGGATAGAAGTAAGTGGACAGAAGTTGAAATGAGGAGATTATAAACAAACTCCAAGGCCATGCACACTTTTATTGGTGCAACTAGTTATAGAGAATATAATAGAGTGTTCATGTGCAAAAGTGCCCAAGAAATTTGGGGAAAAGTAAAAGATAAATACAATCCTCCAACGGCTAAAACTAAAATCCTACGATATATGTACGGATACATAGGCATATTTATTGATACATGTAAGAACATGTATCAATAAATCACCAACTCTATCGATACATTTTGTCCTGTCTCCAAAAATAAAACCTCAGGCACAAATTTATCAATATGTTGCGCATTTTAGAGCCTCTAACGAGTCATTTTCTATCACCTTGTGACTTACCTTTCTCGAAATTCTCTTCATTTTCATCATTTTTGGGTGATTTTCTCTCAAATCGGCACCAGTTAAAAAACTTCTTAGGAATTTGGATCCATCAAAACAACATTTTTCCTTTCTAAAACATCAAATTTTGGTTGAAATTACAAAATCCTTTTTTTAAAACCTTAAGTTTAAAATTTTCAATTTGATGAATTAATCAGTTTTTAGTCCAAATTACACAAATTAATCATATTCGTGCACCTCCTTCATCATTTTTACAAATCACGTTTCTTTCAAAACTCCCAAAAAAAATTATTAAATGGCTTGCCAACCCAAACGGACCAAGCACAATGCTTCTGGCCAACGGGACTCAAACTAGGGTGTTGCCTCCTCTTCCCAACCACCACCACTAACACCACGCCCTGACGAGCACTCCTTCAAATAGAATTTCTCTCACCCTTCCCTGGATCCCGAAGTTCATGACAAATTATGCAAAATGGGACGTCAAGCCCAACAGGGTAATTGACTTTCACTATCTCAAATGCATTAATTTTCCATAAATTGATAACTTTTGAGAACTAGGTTGGCTTCATTGCCTATCCATGAACCATACCTATTATGTCTACTTAGTTAAAGTGTTTTATTTTAATGCCACCACCAAATTTCAAGACTGAAGATAATGAACCTGTAGAGCACACTCATAATTTTGCTACTTATGTAATGGGAAAAAAAATTATGGTACTGGAACACACTATAGATTCTATCCTAGAATTTCAAGTTCGTTAGGGAGATAAGGACTATGTCAAAAAGGTTCTCATTAATGACATCTTGTCCACTGTTTATTCTTACCCCCTACCAATGAGAAATGTACAACCAATGTCAAACTTTTATCCTTTTACAATCATACTCTTCACCTTATTTTATCACATACCATTCGCCTTCAGGGCATAAATTATTCCACTATCAGAAGCAAGGAGTTTTGATTCCTTTACTGTGCCAAATCCAAGCATCGTGTCAGCCTAGCAAAATTTATCCTTGACAACATGTTGAAAATCATCAACAAGTTTAGAAAAACACTACTTTATGGCATAACTATTAGTGCCATCATTGATTCCATGGGCATCAACACTAAGTGTGATCCACTTAAGCAACAAGCTGTGGACACCAAAATCAGTGAGCATGCCATAAACAAGCCAGGTTTTATGCTTGTCAACATCACTTACGTGTGTAAAGAGACCGTTAATGAACCTGATAGAGTTAGGGATGAGGGAAATAAGGACACCAATGCTGACCTTAGTGTAGCCCCTAATGTCAATCCTAATGTTAACCCTACTGTCACTCTTAACTGTCCACCAATGTCCACTGCATTTGACTTTGAGCAAGCCTTTAGTTAATCATTATCATACATGGAATCTACGGATGCTCATGTGGTTACCAAGTTGAACACTTTAGGGGCCCATAACCATGAGTTACTAAATTGCCAGTAGCTTCTTAAAGAGTAGTTTTGAGCTCATTTTCCACCATCATCTTGAGTTCCTCATAAGGTACATTACCTCTTCTCAAAATTTCCTACCTTTTTGGATTAAATGGCCACCTCCTTATGTCATTTTCATTTTTCTTGTGCATTGTTGTGATGTCACTTTATACTTTTCTACACTATGTTGTATGGTTGTTGATGACTGATTTTGGGATGTTACATGTTGCTCCTAAACATGTTGTTTCTTTTAATGGTCATTTTTCATTCCGGCTATAGTTCTATTCATTATTGTTTGCTATTTGTCTTCTATTTATTATCTTTAGCCTTTACTCCTTTTATTGTTTGTGATATTGTTTTAAATTACAGTGCTAGCATTTTTTTTACCTTGACATAGTTTTTTCACTTCACTTATGCTTTAAAATTCGACGTACTTTTCCTTTTCACGTTTAACTTTCTTTAATGGGGTTAATGAGCAAATTTTACATTATTTTTTTTTCAAGATGGCCTAATCATTTTCAAAACTAGAAACTTTTAAAAGGTCTTAAATTGAGGGGGAGCATAGTTTAAGGGGGAGGACTCAAACATCTACATACAACTTTCAAATCATTAAAATTCAAGGGAGTCTATCTTCAAAAGTTTGAACAAATTTTGCTCATCGTTTAGTCATATCAAAAAGGGAGAGATTGTTAGCACTATAGCTTTCAAATTGATCCCATGTTTCCAATTGACAAAAAAAATGATCAAATTTTCTTTTAAGTCTTGGAATATCAAGTCTAGACATCCCTTAACACCTTTAAATGAGTTTGAGAAGAAGAACAATGAAAAAGGACATTAAAAAATACATTCTCAAAATGTATCGATAGAAATGCAACAGAATGCTTACTACCTCAAAATAACCAATACATTTCTTATAGGTATCAATATATTTTAAGCAAAATGCTCTCTGCCTCAAAAGTATCACTACATTAACAAATGTATCGATATATTTTGAACTAAATGGTCTAAACCCTTGCAACAAAGCTTTAAAGTATCGACACATTCCAAAATTTGTCGATACACACGTGATTGAGTAATGTATTTGTGGGAATTCCACAAAAGAGTAATGTATCGATCTACACATGTATCGATACAACATGATTGTTGGAGCCTAGAATGTAGAGGAAAACAAGCTATTTTCATATTTAATGCACCTTCAACTACCTTTGAAGCTTCAACAACTACAAATACAAGCTCTTACAACATTTATGAAGGTTGAAAAACTCTGAAAAGAAAACTTTAGCCAAAATCATTCAATAATCTTTGTGCTATTCTTTTAACATTTAAGTCTTCTATTATATCATTTATTGAGCCAGCATTACTTGTTCTTGTCCTCACCGAGCATTGTACTTAACTTGTTACTCAACCTTAAAGAAACATTCTAGCTACACTTACATTTCTCTCATTGTATTAATTTGAGTGGCTATACCTAAACCAGTTGAAAATGTAGTTTTTGAGTGGTTATACCTTAGCCAAGATAAAAGGTAGACTAGTTATACTTTAACCACAAAAAGGCCTTATATTGAAAGGTTGTGCCTGATCCACAAAAGTCATTGTATTGAATTTTCTTCTAAATAGTGGATTGTAGACTCCTTCATAAATATAAAGGAAAAGACATATGCAAAAAGGCTAAACCTCTATAAAAATCATTGTGCTGATATTTTTCTCTCACTCATTCAATCTTGTTTATGTTTCTAACTCTTTTTATTAGATAAGAAATCACTTATCTTGTTTATTAGCAAAAAAAGGTTTTTATCTTAAAGGAACCTCATTTTCTTGAAATTGAAAATAAATCCTTCAAAATATTTAAAACATTCCAATTGACCTCCCTTTCGGAACTATACACCTTGAGATTATTGCATTAACAAATATATTTTGTCTAAGATCTTGAAATTTAGATTAAGTATTACTTGTTTTTAGTTATTTATCTTATTTTAATTATTTACCATGGGTTCAATTGAATAAGGCTATTTTATGTCATTTTGCTTTAGTTTCAATTATTATTTAAGTTGAGTTTTATATTTTTGTAAGTGTGCTTTGAAAAGAAGGTTTCTTTTGTGAAGGAGATTCATTTTAGTTGTAGACTTCAACAGCACATGTTTCCATTTTTGAGCATATCTCCCACTACAAAAGTTCAAATGACATGATTCTTTGACCATTGGAAAGTTAAGAGGCAAAACTAAGACTTTCATGTTTAATACTTTTCCTAGTTCAAAATTAAAATAGGTGAAACTTGTGTCAAATTTCAAAGTAGTGTAGCAAAACAAGGTGAGCAAGGAAAAGCCTTCAGTGCCATAGCCTTCACCTAGCTAGCACCATGGCACCCCTATCCACAAAGATGCCTCAAACTTGAAAAAGATTTGACACCATGGCTATCAAGTGCCCAGCAGCATGGCACCCAAAGAAGAAAGATGAAACATTTTTATACGAGCCATGGCACCATGACGTTTTACCAAGCCATGGTCACAGTGCCCAATGAAGGAAAGGGTCTTTTGGTGCTTTATGACTTCTATTTTGCCTTTAACTCAAGCTTTATTTAATTCCTCTTTCAAGAGCACTATTCAAGAAGTTGGGAAACAAGGTTTATCTAAAGAAAAAGAGCCATTCAATCTATCAAGAAAGCAAGAAACAAAAGGAGATTATGGAATAAAGTCTTAATAATTATTGAAGTTTTTCTTTTGATCTCTTAATACTTTCTTTGTTTACTTTTTATGGATATTGTTTTGATGATGTTTACATACATTATGTTTAACTATGTTTTTAATCTAGAATCATAATTGAACCCAATGCATAGTTTGAAATTTTAATATTTTTCCTTGTTTATAATTAGTAATGTTTGAGTTGTTCATTTCAATCTTATTCTTAATGCATCTGATTGCTTGATCATCAACTAGATTAAATTGAAAACATAAATAGAACTAGAAATGGGAGTTTAGAGTAAGCTTGATGAAACAACAGATGTTCAAATTTCAATTGCATGAGATGTTTGATTTGATTGCATGTAAAGTAAGAATACACTTACATGTCTTTTATAGCCATAATTAGAGTTAAAGCTTAATAAGTCTTTTTGAATTCCAATTTGCATAAGAATATAGTAAATTGGTTAAGTTAGATATTTTTATAAGAACATCGAAAAAGACATAAATAAATTAAAACACTAGGTTAACAAATCGAGCAAATCTAATAAGTAAAAAGGGAATAGAAGAAATTCATATGAAACATTGAGGGCATATTTTGGTTCTAAAATTTTGATTGATTGAATTTAGTTAAATTGTTACTTTTGCTTCTAGTTTAGTTTTAGTTTTAGTGTCTTTGATTTTTAGTAACTTTAATTTTAATTGTTTGAATAAGATTAGGTTGTGTCAATTTTAGTACTTGGTAAGAATAGTGGTAAATTAAGTATGATTCTCTATGGGAACAATCTTTACTATTATTATATTACTTGTTAACAATACGCGTGCTTGCGTGGCTTATCTGGCAAACACCATTCCTCAAAGTAATTGCATTGTATTGCTCATTTCCTTTTCTTCTAGGATTGGTTTTAGGGTCACTTGGTAAAGTTCCCTAAGGCTTATTGTTAATGGCATTGGCAACTTGACCCACTTATGTCTCAAGATTTTGGAGTGATGGCGTTTAACTTTGAATGAGAGAATCAGTCTTTACCATGTACTACGTACGTAACTTTTCCAAAGATGGCATTTTCTTAGGCATAGGTGCTCTAGGTTAAGGTGGAAATCCAAGAGGAAAGTTTAGGTTAGGTGCTGATGAAGATTCTTTGTTATTATTGCTCCAAAATAAATTAGGATGATTCCTCCAACCAAGATTCCAATTGTTGGAATATGGATTATTCTGCTATCTATTAAAATTTCCAACAAACTTTATAGATTCAGCATTTAATTGGACATTGATCACTACAATGCCTATCTCCATAATATTCACATGCCCCAAAAGGACTTTAAACAGACACCTAATGTATCCATTTTTTAATGAGCATAGCCATTTCAATTGCTTTAAAAGTGCCTTTAAATAAGCTCCAAAAAAACCAAAATTGAGTAAAATCTAGAATTAGAATGTTTGAGATATCATGTCAGCATTGCATCCTTACTATCCTAGCACCGCGGCACCTAACTTTTTGTCTCCCAGTACACTCTTTGTTGCACTTGATCAAATTTTGACATGATTTTCTCTTTTAACTAGGCTAAAATAAGAAATATTGTACACATAAAAGTTGTAACCGAATCTCTTAGCTTTCCAGTAGCTTAAGAATCATGACAATTGTACTTCTAGAATGAAAGTTATGATCAAAATATTGAAACATATATGAAAGAAGCACTTGGCCATTCATGATCTATACTTTCCAAATTGGAGCCATTTTAATTGCACACCTACAAAAGCATAAACTAACTCAATAATTACTAAATTAAAAGCAAATTATCATCAAACTAAAATAAAATAACTTAAATTAAATCATCCCAACATGATTTACTAAACTAAGACAAATAGCTAAAGATATCTAATTACTAAACTAAATCTCAAGAACTTAGCCAATTTAATACTCAAAGTGTGACAAAATAACTTTATAACCTTGAGTTATCAATGCTGTTACAAGAATCTTTATGCACATAAAAGACAAAACAAATATAGGAATATGGTATCCAAGAAATTCCACTTTTGATCTCTACTCATATTCGAACGTCAATTTTGGGGACGCAAAATAGATAGAAAAAGCACATCCTGCACATATCAATTTGTAAGTAGTATACTAATTTCAAAGTTTTCAAAAGAAACAAAATAGTGTAGCTCAATCCACTATCGAAGCTAAATATAAGGCTGCTAAAGGTTATTGTGCTCAAGTGTTATGGATGAACCAACAATAGAAGATTATGGACTACCCACGGAACGAATTCCCATTAAATGTAACAATACCAGTGCAATATTTTTCACAAAAAATCCCATCAATCACTCTAAAACCAAACACATAGAAAGAAGGCACGATTTCATTAGAAATCATGTTCATAAAAGAGGTGTTGTTCTTGAATAGATAGGTACAAAAGATGAATTGGTTGACATTTTCACAAAAGCACTTGATAGGGAACAATTTTGCAAAATTAGAAGTGAATTAAATCTTATGAATCCACCTTAGATGAGGAGAATTTTAAAGCTGGTTGAGTTTGATAAATGTTGCTGCAAAATATTTGAATATATGAAGCATGTATAGTTTTATTTATTGCTCACATCACATATGTTTTAAAGATAACATTAGTGATAAAATTTGCATGATGACTAATTCTAGATGAGCATATAGAAAACAGCATGTCTTATTGAAATTGATATGGATACTAGTCATTCACTCATATATCCATTCATGTGCATTCACACCATGGCCATCCAATTCTTAAGGTAATTGAAAGGTCATTAAGAGAGCCAATTCTTATACAAAATTCATAATTTAATGTTAAAAACTCACTTGCATTAGTTCTAGACAATGTTTCAAATTGCTTTTAAACAAAAATTTCACATTATTTTGACTGCATAACATGTCTAGACCAAATCACATATTTTTACAAATGAAAAATCACTTTTTCAAGGCTACAGAAGTTCATGTATCGATACTTTCCTTCACGTATCGATACATTCAAGAACATGTATTAATAAATCTCAAAATCTATCGATACAATCTTTCTAGTAGTCAAAATTAAAATCTTTTGATAAATGTATCAATACATGCACAAATGTATTGATACATGTAAGAACATGTATTGATAGATCAATGAATCTATGGATACATTTCCTCTAATAGCCAAAAGCATAAATCTATAATGAATGTATCGATACACGAGCAAATGTATCCATACTTCTTGTGTTTTAAAGCCTCCAATGAGTCATTTTCAACATAACCTACGAATAAGAAAATTCAAAATTCTCTTAACTACCTTCATTTTTATGTGATTTTCTCTTGATTATAGTGTTTTTAACATGTTTTCCTGAATCAAAACGTAATTTTTCTTCTCCTAAACACCAAATTTGACCTAAAATCACTTAAAACCCTTTTTGAAACCCTAGTTTCAAAACCATCTAATTTTGAGGTTTAATCATGTTTTAGTCACAATTAATCTGACTAAAAGGTGTTCTAAACATTTTTCATCATTTTTCCCATTTGATTCTCATCCAAAACTCCTCAAAATCACAAACCTTTACATGGCCTCCCATCCTAAATGCACTAAATAGACAACCTTTCACCAATGGTACTCTAACTAAGAAGATGCCTTCGTCTCCCAACCTCTACCATCAGCATCACAAGTTGATGAACACTCCTTCAAGCGGTATTCTCTTATCCTTCCTTAGAGCACAAGTTTGAAAAGGATTATGCCAAATGAGATGTCAAGCCAGGTAGGGTAATCGACTTTCACTATCTCGAGCGAATTAATTTTTCATATATTGATAACATTCGAGAATCAAGTTAGCTTAGGTACTTATCCATGAACCATACAAATTAAGTCAATTTAGTTTGAGTGTATGCCAACACTCAACTTCAAGAATAAGAGGATAATGAACCTGTAAAGCACAACGATTGTTTGTTGCCACAGTGATGGGAGAGCGAATTATGGTAGCTAAGCACACCTTAGACTTTGTCTTAGGCTTTAATTTTTGTCAGGGAGATAGAGACTATGCCAAGGGGGTACGTAATAATGAAATTCTTTTTGCACTTTGTAACGACTTTTTACCAATGAAAAGGGTACAAGTAGTATCAAACATTTATCATTTTACTACCGTATCCTTCACCTTTTCCTGTCCTATACTATCTGCCTTTACAACACCAACTATTCCATTGTTAATAGTGAGCATTTTTTGTGTTTTTACTGTATTAAGTCTCAGCATCATGTCGACTTGTCCAAATTCAAACTTGGTAACATGTTGAAAATCATAAACAAGTCTAGGAAAATGCTACTTTATGGCATAGCTACTAGTGGCGTCATTGATTTTATAGGCATCAATACTAGGTGTGATCCACATAAACGACATGCCATGTGCACCAAAATCTAGAGAATGCCATAAACAAGCTAGGTTTTGTGCTTGTCAAACACACTTGGGTGCATAAAGAAACTATCCATGAGCTTGAAATAGTTGGGGATGAAGGGAATGATGACACATATGTTGAGCCTAGTGTAGCCGTCTAATGCAGGTCTTAGCATGAACCCTAGTGCTGGCCCTAGTTACCCACCTATGTCCACTACTTTTGACTTTGACCAAGCCTTTACTTCTTTGTTATCATATATGGAATCTATGGATGCTAATATGGGTAGCAAGTTTGACATTTGTAGGCTTATACTGCGATTTACTACATTGCCAGCAGCTTTTGGAAGAGTAATTCCATGCCCAATTTCCACCTCTACCTTGTCTTCCTGACTGAGGACATTACTTCATCTCAGCTTTACCAAACCTTTCAGATTGGATGGCAGAATTCTCATGTACATACAATTTTCATCATGTTTGTACGTTATAATTTTTGTGCATCAATTAAACTCCTTTAATTTTTTGCATTATATTAGACAATAGTTGGTCATCGGTTTTGGCATTGTTGTTGGTCTATTTTACATTTTCTACTACATTTTGCTTTTGGACTTGTTTTCCAGTTAATGATGATACTTTCTTCATGCTGTGATTATTCTATGCTATCACTACTCTGTCATATATGTTATCTTTATGTTATTACACTAACATCTATTTCTTGAGTTTGGCTTGATTTCAATGTTTCCTTGACCCAATTTTTCCTTAAACTTTGCTTTCAAATTTGTTCAAATTTCCTTTCCAAGCCTAACTTTCTTTTTGATATAACAATAAGGGGGATTTAACAATCAAATTTTGCATTTAAAATCAAGTTTTTTTACAATAAAAAAGGCTAAATCACTTTTAATATTTAAATTGTTAAAAGAACTCAAATTGAGGGGGAGCACAGAAATAAGGGTAGAACTTAAAATTGTAGGATAATTTATAAATTTCACACAATTTTCAAATCCTTCAAATTCAAGCGAGTCTACTTTCAAAACATTATAACAAATTTTGCTCATCATTTTGTCATATCAAAAAAGGGAGTTTGTTATCTTTATAGCTTTCAAATTGATCCCATGTTTTAAAATGACAAAAGAAAATGATCAAAATTTCATCCAAGCGTTGAGAAATAAAGCCTGGACATCACCCAAGCATTTGACTCATTGGTTGGTGCATTATCCCTTGCCTAAAAGAGTAGGGTTTTAATCCCTCATCCCTTAATTATTAAAAAAAATAAAGCCAAGACAGCCCTTAGCACTTTTAAATGTGTTTGAAAAGAAGAATGATGAAAAAGACTTTGAAAAATGCTTTTTTTTTCTACTCTTAATCTATAAATACACGTTCATCATATATCGATACATTTAGACATGTATCGATAGAAATTAAAATCTATCAATACATTTTCTTGCGAAAAGTCAAAATCCACAAAGTCAAACTCAATCTATTGATACATTCTCAAAATGTATTGGTAAAAATTTAACAGAATGCTTATCGCCTCAAAAGTATCAATACATTAATAAATGTATAGATACATTTTCAACAAAATGATCAAACCCCTGCTACCAAGCCTAAAAGAATCGATACATTGACAAATGATAAATAAATTTTTCACAAAATACATTATATCTAAAATCTATCGATACATCCCAAAAAGTACTAACAGATTTCTATGGGTGTTCCAAAATAAAAGTAGCAATGTATCAAGACATGTATCAATACAATATAACCGTTGGAGCCTAGTTTGAAGGGAAAAATAACTATTTTTGCATTAAATGTATCTCCAACTACCTCTAGAAGCTTCAACAACAATAAATACAAGCTCTCACCACATTTATGAAGGTTGAAAGACTTTAAAACATAAATCCAATAGAAGAATTCAGCTTAAATAATTCAATACTTTTTGTTCTCGTCTTATAGACTTTAAGCCTTCTATTGTACCATTTATTAAGATTTTATTACCTATCTTTTTCCTCACCAAACATTGTACTTAATTTATTACTTAACCTTTAAAAGGCATTCTAGTTGCACTTATCTCTTTCATTGTATTCCCTTAAGTGTTTATACCTTAACTGATTGAAAATGTAGTATTTAAGTGGTTATAACTTAACTAAGATAAAAGGTGTAGTAGTTGTGCCTGAACGATAAAGGCATTGTATTGAAAGGTTGTGCTTGATCCATAAAAGGCATTGTATTGAACTTTATTTTAATAATGGATTTTAAATTTCTTAGTGAAGCTAAAAAAGAAGGCGTAGGTCAAGAAGCTGAACCTTTATAAAATTCTTGTCTTGTTCATTCTCTTCAATCGTTTCAATTTCTTCTAAATTGCTTTTGTGTTAATTCATCTCTCTTTATAAAAATTTTATTATCTTGATTTAATTCAAAGAATGTCTTACTCAAGAAAATTTTAAAATCTTTAAATGGAAAGGATTTCTTCAAAGATTCTAATTCACCCCTTCATGGAATTATTCACATTAAGCTTATTATACTATCAAAAACGAAATTCTTTGTATGATAACTCTATTATATAGAGTTATTTTGACACATTCTGGGGCTTAAGTAGCTAGATCTTTGAGATTTTAGGTTCAGATTTTAGCATTTTAGGTGTTTTTATAGTTTAAGTTTTGATTACTTGTTAAGTGATTAATTTAAATTATTTTAGTTAAATTTTATATTTTTTTGTTTTAAATTACTTGAAGAGTAGTTATTGCTAATTTCTCTTATGGATTTTGTAGGAAATTGATGAAAAAGACTTATTTCATAAAAAATGAGTGCAAGTATGGTGATGACTTCATTCATATATATTTCGGTATGTTTACCATATCTTTCTCTAAAAAACTCCAAATGAGATGATTCTTGGACCAATTGAATTCTAAGAAGAAGGGACACAACTTTATGTTCACCAATTTTCCCAAATTTGATTGGATCGTGGTCAAAATATTTGTCAAATTCGGAGCACTGCAGCAGTATACAATGACTGAATATGATGCGGTATTTAGAGAATATCTTTCAATCCAGAAGTTCAATTAATATGATTCATGATCCATTGGAAAGTTAAGAGATATGGGTAAAACTTTTATGTTTACTTCTTTTCCCAATTCTGAACATGTCAAGGTGAAACTCATGTTTGAAGTTGATAGACTGCCACAGCACTGGGAGAACAAGGCTGCAGCGTTGATTAAAGGAAGCACTTATACAAATTTCCAGAGAACTCAGCGCTACAGTGCTGGGCAACTTTCCAAAAATAAAAGAAGTTGACAGAATTTTGGAAATTAGGTTATTTCAAGCCTATTTAAGGAACTTTTTTCAAAGATTTTGAAAGGAGGCAGCAAGCAACTATTTTGGAGATTTGGAGCCAAGAACAAAGCAAGGAAACAAAAGAATTGGAGGGAGAATCAAGATCACAAAGCTCTAACTGTTAGTTTTCTCTCTTGACTTTTGTGTTCTTTTCATTTTCTTTGACTTGGATTCATGGCTAAAGTTCTTTAGATACTGTCTTTATTAGATATTATGAGCTAATTTATTTTTATAGGATTGCAATTGAACTCACATGTAATCTAAGTTTTAAATCTCTTTCTTGCTTATTTTTATATGGGATTTGAATTGTTTATTCTAATTTGTTCTTAATGCTTTTAATTGCTTGGCCATCGGTTAAATTGATTTAGGAACCTAAACAAACTTGGGAAATGGAGTTTAGTGTAAACTAAAATTAGGATAGCATACGATCATATTACTTGATTTGCATATAGGATAGGGATATACCTATAGGCCATATGTAGCCAGATTAGAGCCTGAACTTAATTAATCTATTTCAATTTCAATCCACATAGGGATATAGTATTTTGGTTAAAATAGATATTTTTATAAGATGAGTCGGGAGACCCTTATAAATAATTTAGGACTCTAGGTTGGCAATTCAAACCATTGAAATAAGTTAAGAGAGGTAAGATTTAGATGAAGTTTGAGGGATATTATAATCCTAGGCTTGTTTGATTTGATATTTACTTGAGTATTTATTGTTTTGATTTTTCTTAGTTTAAATTTTGGTTAAGTGTTTTTAGTTAATTAATTTGGTTATTGATATTGATTGTTTGGATAAGATTAATTTGCTATAATTTTAGTACTTAGTAAACTTTTAGATCAATTCCCTGTGAGATCGATACTCTGCTTGCTAATATACTGTCTACTCGATACGTATACTTGCATAGTGAAATTTTAACTGACATTGTGTGTGTGTGCAATCGTTTACAAAAAATAATCATGCAATCCAGATAAGCTTATGCCAATGCAAAATTTGAATTAGTATAAGAATCCCATAAGTTTGCTTTTCATTTCTCTCTCCACTAATGTAGAGTAACACTTAATTGTTGTCAATTTAGTACACGCAAGTTTATGCATCAAACAAGCAATATAGATAGTAAGTCTAAAATTGTATCGCATAAGGATTGGCTCCTACCTTTTCACTAAGTACTAAAATTATGACAGACTAATCTTATTCAATTGTATAGAAAATCAAATGAAACTAAATTCAATCGAACACTAAACTAATTGATGGAAATTAAAAATTCACTAAAGAAACGGAATGGATTACAGCCTAGGATTATAGGTTTATTCAGCATTACATTTAACAACTATTTCTCTCATTATTTACATTCATGGGTGGTTTTGCTAACCTAGAATCCGAACCTATGCACAAGTCTTTGTTGAGATGGTTGTACAAATACCTAACTTAATTAGGTCACTATATGTCCATAGTAATCAATTAAATAAGGTTCATTAAGCTAGTGTTCTAATTAGGCTATGTATGGCATTTAGGCTTATGTCTACCTTAATTACAAATCAAATCACCTATTCTCTAAGTAATGTGAACATACACTATTCAAACCTTAATCCAATCTCAAACTACTCTGTTGAGTTTCAATCAAATTCACAAATCATTCAATTACTCGCCAAACAATTAAAAGCATTATGAATAGATTTGAATAAACATAAACATACCTATTCATAAAAAATAAAAAAGAAACAAATATTTAAATTACATGTTGAAATCCACCATAACCCTAAAAGCATACTTTAGCTCATAATATTTAATAAAAATAGTATCCAAAGAAAATTACTCATTAATCCAAGTCAAAGAAAATAAGAGAAATATGAAAGTACAGAAAGAAACTAATACTTTGAAGCTTCTTTATCTCAATTCTCCCTCGAATTCTCTTACTTTCTTGTTTTGTTTTAGCTCTTTTTCTCTAAAATAGTTGCCCTCTATCCCTCCTTTAAAACCTCTAAAAAAAGTCTCTTAAATAGTCTCCAAAATCCCTAGTTGTAAAAATCCTATAATCAAGCAAACTATGGAAACATGTCTAGCACCGCGATGTCGTAGTCTCGGGCTTTTGCACAAATGGAACCTAACCATACATGCCTTCCAATTATATCTTCCAAATCATCCACACTAACAATCCATCCTTTGCCTCCAAAGGGTGATTTTAGTAAATAACCAAATATAACACTTGGGCTAAGAGTGACACTTGTTTTTCAACTAGCACTGCAACCTCACTTCACCAATGCCATGGTATTCTACTCACTGGATTTTGTATGATGCTCATGAAGCATCTTGGCACTGTAGCCTTCAGCAACTCAAGGCTACACCGTTCATTCCATGTGCTGCCTTTGTGCAAAAGTACAGCAGTCTAGCCTTTTCCAACACTAGTTTCACCTTGATTTTCTCTTAACTAGGTGAATTTGTAAACTTAAAAGTTATAGCCCCATCTCTTATCATTCCAATGGATCAATAATCACATCAATTGGACTTCTTTAGCTCAATTTATCCTCAAAATACTACAACATATTTGAATGGAGCCATCACCATATTTACACATATTTTCATCAAC
Source organism: Theobroma umbraticum (assembly GCF_002168275.2). Lineage (NCBI taxonomy): Eukaryota > Viridiplantae > Streptophyta > Magnoliopsida > Malvales > Malvaceae > Theobroma > Theobroma umbraticum. The sequence continues at coordinate 788,593 of NW_018397277.1, forward strand.
GTAGAACTTTTCATCAAATTTCCTACAGGAAAAATAAAAATAATTCAACAATAAGTAAACTTAAATTAATTTAAAGAAAAAAAACCTAAAACTAAACTAAAATAACTTAAACTAATTAATCAACAAGCATTGAACTAAATTAAGCAAAATAACTAAATTACATAAATTTTGAACATAAAATCTCAGCAACTTACCTACTGAAGCCTCCAAAATGTGACAAAATAACTCTATATAATAGAGTTATCATTAATCAAGGATCCTTAGAACTTTATTAACCTTGTAATGAATGGCTAGGGTCAAGGTAGGAAAAAGGAATTTAATGTGGCCCAAATCACCCTAACATCATTAATCATTCTAGGATGTATATAAAGCTCTAATCATACTTCCATGTAACATCCTTCTCTTTTACTTCAACTTTTTCTTTTGTTCAACACTTTTTTCTTTTTTTCTTTTTTTATCACAATTTTACACGCCCAAACTTATTACTTTCTATAACAAATAGTGGCGTGAATGGTAAGCATATTTGAACTTTTTCATCAACTCCATCTGTTACCTTATTCAACATCGAGCTTAAAACACTTCCTAAAAAGATTCACAAACTTAGGAGTGAGCAATGAAAAATTTGAAATTTATTTTATTGGTTAGCCTAATTAAAATAGTGGTTTAACAAAGAAAAGGTAAAATTAGGCTAAACGGGGGCATACTAAGGATAAAAACATAGAAAGGTAGGCTCGAATGGCTCAAACGGTCAAAAAATAACCTAAGTCACTTCCTTAACTAAGTATTGCCTATGATTTTGCCTCAAGAGATCGTCAAACAAATTCTAGAATTCATAACATAATCAAAATTCACATCAATATGAATTGTCTCTAATGCACAACAATATTAAGCAAAAGATAATATGCTCTCCTTATTGGAAATCACATCCTACCAGTGATACTTAAAATAAGAATTTGGCATAAATTAAACAATATCCATTTTTACTAGAAGCTCAAGATAAAAAGACAACTAAGTTCTCATGGATAGGAAAATCATTAGAAAATTAGCACAATCAACTCTAGCTTAAAATTCTTAAAACAAAACAAAAAAATGTAAATGATAAAGAACTAAATAAGCTTAAAACCTAAACAAAAGGATAAATGCAAATAAATAAAACATAATTCAAAAGAAATAAAACTGTAGTTCAAAACAAAAAAATTTCAAACTCCCCCTAACCTTAATTTCAACATTGTCTTTAATGTTTAAAATAGATTAAAAAAAAAAAGGTAAAAGAATCCTCCACTAGTCTGTCAAGAGACTCTACTCCTTTTCTTCATCTTCCTTATTATTGCCTATTCTTGGAGGATCTAGTAAGGTATAAAAGTTGTTCATATATATCCCCATGTAGTTTGTGCAAGCTCGGAACATCTACTCCATCGCTTGATTGAAGTTCACTTGATATGACATTCGCTATGTGTACTAGAGCACAAAATGTTCCATTCTTTGAGGCAATGTAAAACTCTAAGCTTGAGGCTTAGTAGCTCTAGGTCAAGGTGCAGAAGAAGAGCTACCACCAATAATAGAAGGATCATAATATCTCTAAATAAGTCCCACATCAATGGGAACTTTCAAATGCAGTGATTCTTCACTCTTGTCCCAGTGGACACTAGCTTTTCAACACAAAGCAATTATAAAATAGGAACAATAAACCATCTCATTTTGAATGGATTATTTACAGTATGGCATTGAAGATCACTTGGCCAATGGGTGATGGATTTTCCTATAACAATGGCATAATTAAGGACTACTTTCTTTTGTGACCTCGTTCATGTGTATGGATGGGAACATCTTTGCTACTATAAAGTATAGCCATAACTTTTTATCCCATTTTATTGTACTGGCTTTAAAAGATATCGGCTTACCCTTCAACAACTTCCATTGTGCTCCCTCCTCACAAAGCACTGAGACAATTTCATTGAAGTCTTGATGATTGCCTAGATATTGCCCATAACCATCGTTCTCAATATCAGGAGCCTTGTAGAAAGCATTCATGGCTTGGCTATGAAAAGGTATTGCTGACCATGCACTAAAGCAATAACATCATTATGTTCAAAAGCATTAATGTAAAATTCTTTTACCATTGGAATGACAACAGCTTTCGACTGGGCATAGAATTTCTACCATTACCTTTTCTTCAATATGAGCTTGTATCCTAAGGTAGCATATTAGAGCATTATCAAAACCCCTTCCTTGAATTGGAACTTTGTTGCCAAGGGAACTATTATGTCATGTAATAGCATTTACAGACGTAAATTTTGTTTAATCGAATGACGTACTTAAACTAGCTCGTACTTTCTTTGGTGCCATTCTTAATTCTTTTACAATAAATCTCCAGAACAACCAAAGAAAAGCAAAATCCAAGCAAAGCAAAAATCTACAGTAACTATTTAAGACCTAAAATCTCACAATCAAACAATCTGAATTATGAATTTCACTAACTCTCAATCCTTCAACCAAATTGCAAGAATAATATCTTTTAAACATATTAATAATCAAGATAAGTAACCAACCCATGATTCAAGCCACAATGTAATATAAAATCAAGTCGCCTAAATCAAAATTCTCAACACTTGTAAAAACCTAATAATATTTAAGCCCAATCAACTCAACAATCGTGTATTTGCATCAACGACTATCAATAAACTATTATAATCATCAAAAAACCACAAATTCCTCAAAATTCCATATAATCTTCCAAGAGAGAGAAAAAACTTACTTGAAAATTTTGTAGCACTTGTTTGTTGATGCGTTGGTCGACTTTGGATAGGTTTTTGATGTGTTTGGAGGCATGAAATTGAAGACGTTTGAGTGTGCAAGACTTTTAGAGAGAAAACGTGTTTCTCACGGAGTAGGACAGTTTTTAAAGGCTAGGGTTTGAAACTCAGAGAGAAAAAAGGTTTAAATAAAAAAAGGGGTTTTGGGTCAAATAGGCACCAAGGAGTCGAAAACTATACCATTCGGCTATTTTTTTATGTCTTGGCACTGCTTTATGGGAGTCGTGGTGCTCACCTTTCTATATTCAAAGTCATCCACTTTAGATTTAGACATCGCTGTGCTAGCCCCTTTTCTTGTGTTTACAAATAAAAAAGTTATTAGAAAATAAAATTAATAATTAATAATGAAAAATAAATTGACTAAAAAATTTAAGTGTAGAAAGCCTGGGTTGCATCCTAAGAAACGCTTGATTTATAGTTGTTGACTCAACTTTCTCGAGCTCATTTGCTGTCAAGAAGAGTGACTGAGAATCTTTGATAATGGATCATTTGAGATGCTACCCATTCACCTTGAATTTAATACTTGAGCTTTCATCAGCAACTTCCACTGCTCCATGAGGGAACACTTTCATGATAGTGAAAGGTCCCGACCATCTAAACTTTTGCTTCCAAGAAACAATCTCAATTGAGAGTTGTAAAAGAGAACATGTTGGCCTAGTTCAAAGTGACACTCAAAGATTTTCTTGTCATGCCATCTCTCAGTCTTCACCTTATAGATATTCACATTCTCATAAGCTTGAAAATGAAATTTATACATCTCATGAAGTTGCAAGAAATGCTTCTCACCAACTGCTTAGAGATCAAAATTCAGTTTCTTGATGGCCTATATGCACTTATGCTCAAGTTCAACTAAAAGATAACAAGCTTTGTTGAAATCCAATCTGAATGGAAACATACTAATTGGAGTTTTATAGGCAGTCCTATAAACCCACAATGCAACCAAACTTTAAACCAATCTTTTTTGGATGGATGCATAGTCTTTTCCAAAATTCTCTTGATTTCTCCATTAGATACTTCAGCTTGGTCACTTGTTTGCAGATAGTATGATGTGGCAATCTTATGTTTAACTCCACATATATTAAGGAGTGCCAAAATACTTGTTGCAAAAGTGAGAACCTTCATCACTGATAATAACTCTAGGGGTGACAAAATGAGTGAAGATATTCTTTTTCAAAAAGCTCATTACTACCTTAAAGTCATTAGTTGGGAGTGCTGCAACTTCAGCCCACCTTTCTATCACACTTTTCAACAAAAATAATGAGCATCTTTAAAAAAATGTAGGTTAATAAAAATCCAATTAAAAAACCTTTGCAATAGTTCTTTGACCTCTATAATGTCTTCCATGATCCGAAGAGTGACAATGGTGAAGTATATTATAAATTTCATCTTCTAGATCACACCTTCAAAGAATTTGATCCCCATGTTACTTAAACAAGAAAGGCTCCTCCCACACATAATATTAAACATCACACAAGAATTTCCTCTTCTATTGAAAGTTCAAATTGGGAGAAAAAAGATTACTTACAATGTAGTTCAAAAAATCAACATACCATGGTAAACTTTTTTGCTTGTTCACACTAAACAACTACTCATCTAAAAAATTCTCATTGATAACCGTTGAACTACTAGCTTATGTCCCATTCTCCAATCTTCAAAGATGGTTTGCCACTTGATTTTCTATACCTTTTCTATCTCGAATTTCTAAGTCAAATTCTTAAAGCAAAAGCACTAACCTTATCAAGAGTGGTTTGGCATCTTTCTTTTTTATTATATATTTGATTGTAAAATGATCAATATAAACAATGACTTTAGTGCTAGCAAGGTAAGAGTGAAATCTATAACTGCAAACACTATAGCAAGCAGTTCTTTTTTAATGGTGCTGAAGTTCATCTAGGCATCAATTAATGTTTTGCTGGCATAATGAATTAGATGGAGTATCTTTTCTTGTTGTTGGCCTAGAACTGTGCCAACCACATAATCACTTGCATCACACATAAGCTCAAATGAAAGGCTCCAATCTAGGACTATGATAATAAGTGCATAAACCAATCTCTTTCTTAGCTTCATAAATGCCTTAAAGCATGCATCATCAAAGCAAAAAAAGTGTGTTTTCTCCAAAAAGTTGCACAATGGCTTAGAGATTTTAGAAAAATCTTTGACGAAGCATTTATAAAAACCAACATGACTGAGAAAACTTTGAATACCTTTCATTAAGGTTAGAGATGGAAGTTTGTCAATTGTCTCAATCTTTGCCTTATCTACTACTAAACATAACAACTACTTCTAAACATTTGCTATAAACTCTATGTCCAAGAACCATACCTTCTTGCACCATCAAGTGACATTTTTCTTCATTTAGCACTAAGTTGGTTTCTTGACATCTTTTAAGCACTTTAGCAAGATTTCATAAACAACCATAAAAAAAATCTCCAAAAACCAAAAAATCATCCATAAATACCTTCAAACACTACTCAATCATATCAATGAAAATAACCATCATGCATATCTGAAAAGTAGTTAGAGCATTACAAAGTCCGAATGGCATTCCTCAAAAAGAAAAAGTCACATAAAGATAAGTGAAAGTAGTCTTTTCTTAATCTTCAAGTGCAATAGCAATTTGGTTGTATCTAGAATAACCATCCAAAAAGTAATAAAAATCCTTACCAGTAAGTCTATCAAGCTTCTGATCAGTAAATAGAAAAAGAAAGCGATCCTTTCAAATAGCTTTGTTAAGCTTTCAATAGTCCATACAAACCTTCCAACCAGTCACGGTTCTAGTAGGAATAAGTTCATTATTAGCATTAGAAACTACAGTCATACCTCTTTTCTTTGTCACACATTAGACTAGACTTACCCATATACTATCTAAGATAAGATATACAATACCAACATCTAACCACTTAATAATCTCTTTTTTAACCACTTTTTTAATGCCTATATTCAATCGATGTTGATGCTCAATGGTTGGTTTATGGTTGTCTTCAAGAAGGATTGTATACATGTAAATAGATGGAGTAATTCTTTTTATGTTTGTAATGGTCCACCCTATTACCTTCTTATACTTTCTTAGCACATGAAAGAGCTTGTTTTCCTACATGTTAGTAAGAGAATAAGAAATAATGATTGGTAAAGTAAATGAGTTTCCTAGAAAAGCATACTTTAAATTATTAGGTAATCGCTTATGCTCAAGTGTGGGTGGCTCTTCAATGAAAGGCTTGACTGGTGATGTTAAGGAAGCCAGTAATTCCAAAGACTCAAATTAAGGTTAATGAGGCATGATGGGGCATCTAAAATCTCATCACTTCCATAATTAGAGATTAAAGAAACCTCAAGTGGATCATTAAAATAATTCCCCATAATTACCTCATTGGTGACGCTATTCACCACATTAACGACAAAACACTCATCAAAATCTTTTAAAAATTTTAAAGCTCTAAAAATATTAAAAGTTACGTATTAGTCTTGAACTCTTAATGTAAATTCACCTTTTTCAACATCAATTAGAGCTATACCAGTAGCTAAGAATGGTCTCCCAAAAATGATCAATAGGTTACAATCTTCCTCGATGTCAAGCACAATAAAATCTACTAGAAAATAAACTTACAAACTTTTACCAAGACTTGTTCCATAATACCTCTTGGGTAAGTAAGCTTCAATTAGAAAATTGTAAAGTCACAGAAGTAGGCTTAATCTGTCCCAAACCAAGTTGCTGATAAATGGATGGTGACATTAAATATATACTTGCACCCAAATCACATAAAGCTTTTGAAAACACAGTGCATCGTAGTGCATGGAGTGGTAAAACTGCTTGGATCTTTAAGATTTGGTGGAAGTTTATTCTGAATTATGGAACTACACTCCTCAACAAGCGCAATAGTTCCAAATTCACCAAATTTCCTTTTCTGGGTCAAAATATCTTTCAAGAACTTCACATAGCTTGGCATATTCTCCAAAGCTTCAATAAAAAGAATATTAATATGAAGCTTTTTAAATTCCTTAAAAAATCTCTCAAATTGCTTGTCAAACTTTTGCTTCTGAAAACGTTCATGGAAGGGTGGTGGTGGTTGTGATGGATTGAACTAAAGTTTCTTTCTTTTAGTTTTAGTCATTAAAATTTTCAACATGCTTAACTAGATCATTAGATTGCACACTATTACCCTTTACCTCTTTACCACTACTAAAGTAAACACCTTACAATGCTCTTTGCCTTCTCTTCTAGGATTTGATTCAGTGTCACTAGATAAAGTACCTTAAGGTCCACTATTAATGGCATTAGCTAACTAACCTATTTGTGTCTCAAGATTTTTGAGTGATGCTATTAAATTTTGGATGATAACATCATTCTTAGCCATATACAACATGAACATCTCTTCCATTGTTCGCTTTTTCTCAAGCATAAGAGCATTAGCTTGTGGTGGAAAACTAGAAGGAAATTTGGCTTTGCTGGTAATAAGGATTCTTGGTTGTTACTCCATGAGAAATTAGGATGATTCTTCAAACTATGATTATAGTTGTTGGAATAGGAATTATTTTGCTATTTATTAAAATTGCCAACAAATTGTACAAATTCAACACTAATAGGACACTGATCACTAGAATGTCTATCTCCACATAACTCACATATCACAAAAGGACTCTTAATAGCATGAACACCTACTGTATCAATTTTCTTAGTGAGAACAGCCATTGGTACAATCAAGGCATTAATTGCATCAAGTTCATGAGCACTAGCAACTTTTCTTGGACCGAATCTCTTGTATGGCCATTGATAATTATTGGAAGCCATATCATTTAACAAGTCATAAGCCTCATTAATAGTTTTACTCATTAGTGCTCCTCCTGCTGTAGCATCAATGGTGGTTCTAATTGGTCCCAGCAAACCATTATAAAAATCTTGTACTTGTAGGAATTTAGGTAATCCATGGTGAAGACATCTTCTAAGTAAATCCTAATACCTTTCCCAACCCTCGCACAGTGATTCCAAATCAAATCGTATGAAAGAGGTGATATCATTCTACATCTTTTCTATCTTAACTGGTGGAAAGAATTTAGCCAAGAATTTCTAAGCCAAATTTTTCCAAGTATTAATGGAACCAACTGAAAGCAAATTCAACCAACTCTTTGCCATGTCTCTTAGTGGAAATGAGAAAACCCTTAATCTAATGGCATCATTAGAAACACCATTGGTCTTAACATGTATCGCAAATCTCCAAGAAATTAACAATATGTGCATTAAGATCATTATTTGGTAATCCCCTAAACTAAGTTGAAGTCTAAATCATCTAAATGATTGTTGGCTTAATCTTAAAATTATTGGCTTGGATGATAGGTCTACAAATGCTCAATGAAGACCTTGGACTAAAGGAACATCATATTCCCTTAAGGACTTGTTCTTTTCTTGTTGATCAGCCATTGTGTCACAATGAGTTAAAGCTAGTTGATTCTCCATTTGAAGTCTACGAAAGGTCTTTTCGATTTTTGAATCACAAGGAATAATTTCCAAATTTTTGAATTATTACATGCAACGAACCAAAAGTACCTGAAAACAAAGAAAAAAAGTTTGAATTAAGGCTAAGATTGATTGGTATTATTACTAGCAAAAAAATTGTCAAACAAATCCTCAGCAATGGCACCAAAAACTTATTGTCGCATTTACCATGTAAGTGCATCTATCATTATCTTGTAATATAACAAAAAGTAAAGTATCATTCCCATAGAACTTGCACCATAATCTTTTGCTGAGTACTATAATTAGCACAAGTTAATGTTATCCAAACAACTTATTTCTAAAGCTACTGAAAAATAAAAAAGCTAAAATTAAGAACCAGAATCACAATTTAAATAGAATTAATCAATCAAATAAGAACTATAATTATAATATCCCTTCAACACTTCATTTAAATCTCTTTTACTCTCTCTTTACTTATTGGAAAAGCTTGAGTTGTTAACTTAGAGTTCTAATGTATATATAAGCTTCCATTGAGTTTCTTACAAAAATATCTCTCTCAACCAATTCACTATATGTCTATGCAAATTGCATTTAAGAAAGACTCATTAAGCTTATATTCTAACATTGGCCATATATAACATGCAAGTGTATGTCTACCTCACACATAAATTAAATCAATCATCTAATGTAATTGATATTGAACATATGCTATTTCATCCAAGGCTTACAGTAAACTCCCTCTTTTAGTTCCATTTAGGTTACCTTATCAATTTAATTAGTGAAAAATCCATCAGACGCATTAAGAACATGATTAAAATAATCAACTTAAACACAATCAATCATAAGCAAAAGATACTACTAAAAATTCAAACTACATGTTGGGTTCAATTGCAATTCTAGATAAGAAAATTAATTCCTCATAACTCTTAAAAACATCATCCCAAAAAGTTTAACCATCAGCATAAAACAAAGAAAGTATAAAAACAACTAAAGAAGAAAAGAAAACTAGGATTTATTAGATCTTCGATTTCCAATCTTCAAGAGTGTTTCCTCACTTTCTTACCTGCCTGATAACTCTTTTTCTTTAGAGAAAACCTACCTTAATTGTTGTTCTTAAGTGTTCTTAAAAGGTCTTCACATAGGCTCTAGAATCCTTGTCGAAATAGAAGTCTACATATTGCAAAAGTCAAGATATCATGTCGATGCTATAGTGCCACTCCTTCATTGCCACAAATTGTCATAAAATAACTTAAAATAAATTGGCCCAACATGATCAACTAAAATAATTAAAAATACCTAATTCTTAAATTAAATCTCAAGAACTTAACACATTTAATGCTCAAAATGTGACAGAATAACTCTATAACAGAGTTATTAGTTTTGTAAAAGCTTTATGTGATTTGGGTGCAAGTATAAATTTGATGCCGGTATTGTATATCATATCTCATATAGTACATGGGTAAGTCCTATTCAATGCATGCCAAAGAAAAGTGGTATGATTATACTTTCCAATGCCAACAATGAACTCATTGCTCCAAGAACTATCATTGGCTAGAAGGTTTGTATGGACTATCGAAAGCTCAACAACCCTACTCAAAAAGATCACTTTTCTCTTCCATTTATTGATTAGAAGCTTCATAGACTTGCTAATAAGGATTTCTGCTGCTTTTTGGATGATTATTCTGGGCATAACTAAATTGTTATAACACTTGAAGATTAACAGAAAACCACCTTCACTTGTCCTTATGGGACTTTTGTTTTTTGAAGAATGCCATTTGGACTTTGTAATTCTCTAGCTACTCTGAGATATGAATGATTGTTAGTTTCACTAATATGATTGAGCAATGTTTAGAGGTATTTATAGATAATTTTTTAGTTTTTAAAGATTCTTTTGATGATTGTTTATGAAATCTGCTAGAGTGCTTAACAGATGTGAAGAAACTAATTGGTGCTGACTTGGGAAAAATGTCACTTCATGGTGCGAGAAGGTATAGTTCATAGACATGAAGTTTCTAGCAAAGGTTTAGAAATAGATAAGGCATAAATTGAGACAATTGACAAACTTCCACCTTTAACATCAGTGAAAGATATTCGGAGTTTTCCTAGACATGCTAGTTTTTATAAGTGCTTCATCAAAGTTTTTTTAAAAATCTACAAGCCACTATACAACCTTTAGGAGAAAGAAACACCATTTTACTTTGATGACGTAAGCCTTGAGGCATTTATGGATCTGAAAAAAGAGATTGGTTTCTGTACCTATTATCATAATCCTAGATTAGAGCTTTCCATTGAAGCTTATGTGTGATGCAAGTGATTATGCACTTCATGCAGTCTTAAGCCAACGAAAAGAAAAGATACTCTATATATTTATTATCCTAGCAGAATATTGACTAATGCCCAGCTAAATTACACCACCACTAAGAAAAAGTTACCGGCTATAGTATTTGCATTTGATAAATTCCACTCCTACCTTGTTGGCACAAAAGTCATTGTTTATATTGATCATTTTGTAATCAAATATCTGATCGAAAAGAAAGATTCAAAACCACCCTTGATAAGGTGAGTGCTTCCGTTATAAGAATTTGACATAGAAATTCATGATAGAAAAGGTACAAAAAATCGAGTGGCAAACCATCTTTCAAGATTAGAGAATGGGACACAGACTAGTAATTCAACTGTGATTAATGGGAATTTTCAAGATGAACAGTTGTTTCATGTGAACAAGCTGAAAGGATTACCATGGTATGTTGATTTCGTGAACTACATTGTAAGTAATCTTTTCTCTCCCAATTTGAACGCTCAATAGAAGAATAATTATTGCATGATGCTAAATATTATTTTTGGGATGAGTCATTCTTCTTTAAGCCATGTAAAGATTAAATTCTTAGAAGGTGTGTTCTAGAGGATGAAATTGAGAATATACTTCACCATTATCACTCTTTAATTTATGAAAGACATTATGGAGCTCAAAGAACTACTGCAAAGGTTCTTCAATCAAGATTTTATTGGCATGTCCTTTTTTTCAAAATGTTCATTATCCTGTTGAAAAGTGTGATAGATGTCAATGAGTTGGCAACATCTCACGAAGATATGAGATGCCTCTTAACAATATCCTCAAGGTGGAGATTTTTTATGTTTAGGGAATTAATTTCATGGGTTCGCTTATTCCTTCATACAATAATCTTTATATCTCGGCTATTATTGATTATATGTCTAAATGGGTTGAAGCTACAACATTCTCAAGTAATGACTCTAAGGTGGTGATGAACTTCTTGAAAAAGAATATCTTCACTCGTTTTGGCACCCCTAGAGCTATTATCATATATAAAGGTGCTCACTTTTTCAACAAGTATTTTGAGGCACTTATTTCTAAATAAAAGGTTAAATATAAGATTGCTACAACATACCATCCACAAATAAGTGGCTAATCCAAAGTTTCAAATAAAGAAATCAAAATATTAGTCCCAGCTTGGATGATGCATTGTGGGCATATAGGACTACTTATAAAACTCTAATTGGGATTCTCCCTCCATATTGGTTTTTAACAAAGCTTTCCATTTTTCGAGTAAACTTGAGCATAATGCATATTGGGCCATCAAGAAACTAAATTTTGATCTTCATGCAGCTAGTGGAAAATGTCTCTTGCAAATCAATGAGATGGATGAGTTTTGTCTTCAAGGTTATGAGAATATAAATATCTATAGGAAGGAGAAAAGAGATGACATGATAAAAAGATCATTGAACGTCACTTCAACTAAGCCAACATGTTCCCCTTTATAACTCTCAATTGAGATTATTTCCTAGAAAGCTCAAGTCTAGATGGTCGATACCTTTCATTGTCATCAAAGTATTCCCTCATAGAGTAATGGAATTGTCAGAAGGAAACTTGAATAGGACATTCAAAGTGAATGGTCAATGACTCAAACACTATTAAGGAGGTGAAATTGAATGCCAAAAGTCCTCAATCACTCTAATCGAAGACAATTGGACCTTAAAAAAAAAGTCAAGTTGACGACTATAAATCAAGTGCGTCTTAAGAGGTAACCCAAGCTTTCTAAGCTTAAAATTTTTTATTTATTTTTCATTATTTTATTTTATTTTTATTTAATTTTTATGTCATTTGTAGGTATCATCTTAAAAAAAAAAAAGCGCAGCTAGTTGCAATGCCCAAGGGCCACACTAAGGCGTTGAAAACTCAAACCACATCCCTCTCAAAATAGAAAGGTTAGTGTCATGACACCCATGAGGTAGCACTGTGGCATCGGATTATGGAAAAATAATTGAAAATCAGTTGACTAGATGCTATGGCACCATAACCCTAATGCCACGGCTCCCAACTAGCCCCAAGCACACGCTTTTAATTTAAAGACCTTTTCTCTCCAAATTCAAACCCCAAACTCTAAAAACTCTCTAACTTTACCAAAAACACTCTTTCTCTCTAAAACTATCACCCACCCATTCAATTTTCTTTAATTTCTTTACCACCAAAAACATAAAAAAAAAAGTCATTTAAACTCCACCAAAACATCAACAAACAAGTTCTGTAATTTTTTCAAGTAAGTTTTCCCTTTTTTTTGGAAGATTTTATGCAATTTTTAGGAATTTGTGGTTTATTGATATTATAATAGTTTATTGATTGTTTTTTATGGATGTACATGATTATTAAGTTGATTCTGCTTAGATATTATCCGCATTCTTGAAAAAGTTGAGAATTTTGTTTTGAGTGACTTGATTTCAAATTAAATTATGGCTTGAATTGTGTTGATTACTTTTCTTGATTATTAAAATATTTTAGGGATATTATTTTTTTGCAATTTGGTTGAAGGATTAAGAGTTGGAGAAATTCATAGTTGTAATTATGTGATTATAAGGTTTTAGGTATTAAATAGTTGTTACAAATTTTTGCTTGGTTTGGGCTTTGATTTGCTTTACTTTGCTATTTCATGAGATTTATTACAAAAAAGTTGATAATGGCACTCAAAAGAGTGAAAACTAGCATGAGTGGTTCTTTTGATCAAAGCAAGTTTGTGTCTACTGATGATGTCTCAAGACATAATAGTTTCCTCATCAACAAAGCTCCAATTCGAAAAGGGTTTTGATAATGCTCTAATATGATAGCTTGAGATACAAACCCATATTGAAGAAATGCACTAATAGATGTTTAGTGCCCAACTAGAGGCAACTGTCATACTAGTGGTAAGAGAATTCTACACTAATGGTTTTGAACATATTGATGGTGTAGCCTTTGTGCAAGGTAAATAGGTACCTTTTCATAACCAAGCCATCGAGGATTTCTATGAGACTTCTAACATTGAGGATGATAGTTATGGGAAATATCTAAGCAAGCATCACAACTGGGATGAGATAATGCCTGTGCTTATAAGCAGAGTGCAAAATGGTAGATGTGAAAGGATGAATTATTATCTTTCAAAGCTAGTGTGATGAAAAAGGACATAAAGGTGTGGCTGCACTTTGTAATGGCAAAGATGATTCCATCTACCCACATTAGCGATGTTACACAAGAGAAGGTAATGATTATTAATGCCATTGCTATAAGTAAATCCTTTAATATTGGCTAGCAAATCTTTAACACCATACTACACATTTTTCGTACAAAACGAGATGGTTTATGGTTCCCCTGTTTGATAACTACTATGTGTGAGAGAATTGGTATACGATGAGACTTGAGTGAAGAATTATTGCAACTAAAAGCCCCCATTGATGAGAGTATTATTCTCAAATTTTTTGCCTTATCTATTATTGGTGGTAGTTCTTCCTTTATGCCATGACCTAAAGCTACTCAACCTAAAGCCCAAAATTTGACATTGCCACAAAGAATGGAACACCTTATGCTTTAGTATAGAGCAAATGTCATATCAAGTGGACTGTAATAGAGCAATGGAGTAGATGTTCTGAGCCTGTGCTAATTACATGGGGATGGACATGACCAACTTTCCTACTCTGATTCGGATCCTCTAAGCATAGGTGACAATAAGGAAGATGAAGAAGAAGAGTATAATCTCTCCACATTCCTACAAACACCAGGGAGCATTTTTTTACGTTTCTTTTTTACAATTTTTTATCATTTAGGACAATGTTGAATTTAAGTTTGGGGGAGAGTTTGAATTTTTTTAAGCTGAAGTTTTATTTCTTTTGAGTTTTTTTTTATTTACATTCATGTTTTAGGTTTTAAGCTTATTTATTTAATTATCATTTACTTTCTTTCTGTTTTGTTTTATTTTAAAAATTTTAAGCTAGAGTTAGTTGTCCCAATTTTGTATTGACTTCCCTTATCCAATGATGAGAACTTAGTTATCTTTTTGTCTTTAGCTTTTGGTAAAAATGGATATTGTTTAACTTTGTGCTAAATTATTATGTTAAGTATCATTGTTAGGATGAGATTTCCATTTAATGAGCACTATGTCTTTTGTTTACAATTATTGTGCATATTTAGAGACGGTTTATGTTAATGTAAATTTTTATTATGTCATGAATTCTAGATTTGGCTTGATTCTCTCTTGAGGTGAAATCCTAAGCAATACTTGGTTAAAGAAACGATTTAGGTCATCTTTAGACTGTTTGAGCCTTCTAAGCCTACATTTATATATTTTTATCCCTAGTATACCTTCTTTGAGCATAATATTACCTTTTCTTTGTTAAACACATATTTTTTTAGCTTAGCCTATAAATAAATTTTGAATTTTGCATCCATTGGTCCTAACTATATTAATCACTTTAGAAAGTGTAGTAAGCTAGATGCTGAATAAGGTAAAAGGTGGAGTTGATGAAAAACAATTCAATTGTGTTAATTCACTCCATTACCATACCCACCCAAAAATATAAGTTTAGGGGTGTAAATTGTGATGAAAAAAAAAGAAAAAGAATAAAGTGTTCAATAAAAGAGAAGTTTCATATAAATCAGAACAGAGTGATATGGAATATAGTTAGAGTTCTATCTAGGTCCTAGAATGACTATGAGTTTGGGGTGAATTAAGCCTTATAAATATCCTTTATCCTACCTTGACCCTAACCTCACATTACAAGCTGAATAAAGTCCTAAGGATCCTTAATTAAGGGTTAGGCTACATTAGTGGAAAGAGAGATGAAAAGCAAACCTATGGGATTCTTGAACTAATTTGAATTTTGCATTGGCAAAAACTTATCTAACTTGCATGACTATTCTTTGTAAAAGATTACACACACACACGAAAATCCGTTTGAGAATTGAATTGAAGCATGAATTTGACTGATATTTATGTTTTATCTTGAGTTGATATTTTAAGATAACATATGAGCAAATTATGTGAGATCATTGGCTTAATGTAACTCATCTCTAGTTAGTTAGTTGTTTTCTTTATTTAAATTGTTTTCATCATTTACAAGCTTTTATTTTGTTTAGGTTTCTTTTCTGTTTTGCTCAAGGACTAGAAAAATCTTAAGTTAGGAGTGTGATAATTGTTAGGAATTTGAGAATATGGTGCCCTAGAAGGCTACTATATTCTCATGTTTAATTCCATTTCATTTATTTGTAGTGAAAGTATATTTTGATAATAAGACGACGAGTTTATTTTAAGTAAATATTTATTATCTGTTTATAAATATGCCAAATTCTAATTAATAATTAAAATACATTTGTATGAAGAAGCATACATAGGAGACATGTATTTTAATATAATCTCAAATTGTTCACGGTTGAATAATATAGTCATTTTATTGTATTAAAACTGTAGTGTCCAAATTACTTCCAACGAAAAAAATGTGATTCACTTTAGAGGAATGATGAGTCTTAAATCATCAGAGTAGTTGATTTCGAGTAATGACATTATAAAGTGAACTGGAATCACATGAGACTTAAGTTTAAGTTAGGTCATTTCCTTAAATGTTAATCTCACACTTATGCATTCCCTTAGGGTAGAATCGTAATCTTGATGGATAGTGGACTCATGTTATATCTCCTTATAATCTTTGATATAGCATGTGCACGATCATCTTAATAAATTGATCTAGACTCTGTATGTTGGGATTATAATTAAGGTGAGTATCCAAGAACATGTATCCAAATATTGAAGTTCATAGTATTAACATCACTTCTAGTGATTCCAAGAAGATTGGTGATTTAATCTAGGCCTAGTAAATTGATAAATTAGCTACTCATCGTATCTTAATACTTAATAGATTAGATCTCAAGTATTAGATCATCGATTGGATGAAATCCGAGGCTAGGGAACAAAATTGATAAAAAGGTAAAATGGAAAATTCACCTTTTGTCGTTGGATGGCTATGAGGATTTACAACATAAGGTTTGCAATTGAACAAATCAATATTAAATTTTACATATTGGATATTTCTTGTAATTGTAAATAACTCAAGAGTGCAACCATGAATCTGTGGTGGTGTGATTCCACAATTAATAAACTAGAATTATTTTTAATGAGATTGATAGATAATTATATGTTCATTGGAGCTTGAAATATCTATGTCCAATTCCCCATGTGGCTTCGTAGAATTTTACTCGTTTAAGATAGAATGCGTGTTTAATTATTTATGCAAATTAATGTTCAAACTTGTCAACTAAGTGTTGTCCTAATTTAAATGAGGCGTATATAATGTCTTAATTATACACACAAGTATATGTGGGTTGATTGAGGCAAAAGTTGTCTTAATCATATTATTTTTACTAAGTCAAAATTATCTTCATATAGAAATATTTTTTAAGACAAGAGTTGTTTTAAATACAAAATATTTATTAAGATAAATATAGACTTATAAATAAAAATAATAATGGAAGATATTTAATTATAAATATAAGACTTAAAATTGTTAATTCTTTACTTATAATTAATTATAATTATGAGACAATTATATAACTCCGTGTGATTAGGATTTCTTTATTTTATTATTTATTCTTTTCAATTAAAGATGGATAATAATAAAATTGAATAATCCTAATTTGACAAGGACTAGCAATTATAATTAATAAATTATATATTAGTTATAATTGTGGATGGAAAATATTAATTTAATTTAAGTTAATTAAATTAATAAAAAAGAGTTTTTAGATAGAAATAACTCTCTCTTAATATTGGTTGTAAATAATATTATTTATATGTGATTTTAGCCAAAACCATAGCCACCCTCTTTTAAGATAGCCAAACTCCAAGGATTATCAAGCCTTCAATCTTCAATCTCCAAGAATTTCTTTAGCTTCCTTGTTTGCTTCTTAGGCTCTTCTTTACAGAAAAACTATCTAATTGTTGCTTAATTCATATTCTGTAAGTGCTCTAAAAGGATGCTTAAATGGGCTCATGATTGTGTTAAAATAGAAGTCCAAGCACACAAGAAATCTTTTCCATTGTTTAAACCTCTTTATCTACCTTTTTTTCTTTTTCTCTTCAATGCCATGGGCTTGGCTGGTGGTGGCCGTAGCACTGAGCATCTTGGAAGCCCTTGTAGTGTTGTTGGACATCGGAGCACCGTGATGCTGGTCCCATGGTGACCACGACACCAAGACCTTTGACTGGGTCTTTAGGCTCTACTATAGTGTACCAACTTCTAACGCTAGTTTCTACAACTTCAAAGCTAAACTGGGCAAAGTGATAAACATGAAAGTTCTAGCTCTACCTTTTAGCTTTCTATTGGTATAAGAATGATGTCAATTAGACTTCTTTAGTGAAATATATTCTAAAAATACTAAAACATATGCAATGGAAGTCTACACCTTAAATGAATTTCCTTCACAAATTAAACACTCCTTACATTGGTTTTCTATAAAAGCAAAATTCTCAAGTAATAACTAATCTAAATAAAAAATGACATAAAATAACTTAAATTAAATGAACACATAAAAAATTACCAAATTAAAATAAATAAATGAAAATACTTGATATTTAAATTAAATCTCAAGGACTTAGCTACTTTAATACCTAAAATTATGACAAAACAACTCTATAAAATAGAGTTATTGTTAGGGATTTAAATCATGCTACGACAACTCATATGCAGCCGAATATTATTAAAATTTTAATCCTCTAAGCCATGGATCACTTTAATTGATTAGAAAAACTAGAAAAGGGATTTTTACATACTTGAAAGTCCGCTTTCTTTGGTGGAGTCCTCCTTGGCTTTTCGTTTTTAACTTTTGTATACTAACTAGGTCTTATCAAATTATAGCAATATAGTTATCTTGCCTCTAATGGTGATCCATATAGTGATTTGCCGAAATCTCTTTGCGAAGAGTGTGTGAATCCCCAAGCCGAAGTTTATGCTAGCAAACTCTTAACTTTGATCTCCCTTGTGTTTCTCTCTTTTGGCTAAGATCCTATCTTAACACATGAGAAAATAAAGCAGAACTCTTCTGTGTATTCAAGAGGCAGCTAAGAAATTCCTTTATCAAGTGAATTAATCTACTTTATATCGAAAAAGGATTATAAAATGTCTAGGGCTAATTGGGCCTTTATTTTAGTATTCCATAAAATCTTATTTGATTTAGCCAAATACTTAATTGGATTAAGCCTCTATAAAATCAATTAGATCACATCCAATTGAACTCAAATTAATTTTGACAATAAATGTAAATTAATTCAATTAAGAATTTATATTTATATTTATAGATCATTAACTGCATCTAGCAATACACCATGACCACCCAAATGTTAAGAGAGTCAATATGAGTTGACTAACCTTTCATGTACAATTACTTAGTGTAATTTGATCATTTCATCATATATACCAGATCCTTTCATCATATATCCCACCAGATAGATAGAAAGCTTGGCTCGACGTCTACTTTCTAACTTATCTATATTAGTCTTGCAGC
>NW_018397277.1:807680-830693 GCF_002168275.2 Theobroma umbraticum
ACCTATCAAGATTGCCTTGGCTAAGGACTTTTAATCAATATAAGCCAGGAGCAAATGAGATATGTCCCCTTCAAGTCACTTGGGGTGATGAATCCTCTTTGGACTACTCATTCATGTTCGCATGCTTCATGCCATACCCAAAAACACCTTGTTTAAGCATTTGGTCACTCTAGACCCGTAAAGGTGAAATCAAAGCATGACAATTCACATACAAGATGACCTGATATCAGAAGTCTGAGGATTACTTACACTACTAACACATGAGAGTATTTCCATAGACATTTGAGTGAAATACCAAATCAAACTCTCATAGTGGGTTATGTTTAGTGAATTTTTTTCTTAACAAGCACCCACATACTATCTCTAAGTATCTCACATACTTCAACCTATGAGATCAATAGCTTACTTCCAAAGTAAGGAGGCTTAGCATGTACCAGCCTTTGAGCATTGTTAATACCTTTATTCTTGACAATACAATGACTAGGAGCATTTTTTGGAACAAAGCTTTGATGCATAAGAATCTCATAATTATAACCTTTATAATTTCTTTGCAAGGCCATTATGTTCCAAGGACTTTATCTGTATAAATCTTTCATAACTCTTTATAAATAAACTCATGGATAAAGAAATAGCTCATATATTATATAAAATATTCATATATTCTTAACATGAAATATGACTAATTAATGTAGTGTTTTACAAGCACAAAATTGATTGGCTTGCAGGGTTTACACTAACAGTTATCACACCCCCAAACTGAAGATTTTGCCAGTCATCGAGCAAAACATAAAAGAAAATCTTAAACAAAAGTGAAAGCAACTAACTAAAGATAAGTAGCATTAATTCAATGATTTTCATAATTTCCTCAAAAGTATGTCTATAAATCTTCAACTCAAGGCAAAAATAAGCATCATTCAATCTCATGTTCAATTCATTTGCAAGCAACATTCTCGAATGGATTTCCATATGTGTGTGTGCAATATTTTACGAAAACATCATACCTATTCAGATGAGTTTATCCCAATGCAAAATTTCAAATTAGCATTAGAACTCCATAGGTTTGGCTTTCATCTCTCTCCAGTAATGTAGACTAATACTAAGTCAAGGATCATTACTACTTTATTAAGCTTGTAATGTATGGCTAGGATCAACATAGGATAAAAGACAATAATAAGACTTAAATCACCCTAAGCACATAGGACCTAGAAAGAGCTCTATTTTCTTTTTCCCAGTACACCTTCAACTTTGAACTTTTCTTTTGTTTAACACTTTATTCTTCTTTTTCCTTTCTTTTTTTTTTATCACAATTTCACAACCTAAAACTTATTTCTTTGTATTATAGGTGGTGGGGTGACTTTTATCACTAATTTTTTAATTTTTCAATTTTTCAACAACTTCACCTTTTCTACCTTTTTTGACAACTACCTCAATACACATTTGTAAAATGATATACATATTTAAAAGTGAAGGATGCAAAATTGGAAATTTATTTAAAAGGCTTAGCTCAATTATTATGTGGTTAAACAAAGAAAATGAAAAATTAGGCTCAAACGAGTGTACTAGGGATAAATTTTAACAAGATTATCATGAAAGGCTTAAATCGTCCAAAGATGGCCTAAATCATCTCCCTAACTATGTATTGCCTAGGATTTCTCCACAAAAGAAAATCAAGCAAATTCTAGAATTCATGACATAATCCAAAATTCACCTCAACATAAATCTTCTCTTGATAAGCACAATAATTCTAAGTAAAAGACAAAGTGCTCAATTTATAGAAATCACATCCTAACAATTATATTAAACAAAAGAATTTATCACAAATTCAAACAGTAACTATATTTACCACAAGCTAAATATCCAAGACAACTAGGTTTTCATCATTGGATGAGGAAATCATTGAAAAAATTAGCTACTACTTTAGATCCTGAAACTTTCAAACAAGCATATAGAAAAAGCAAATAATAAACTATGCTAAAACATGCAAGAAAATAAATAAATTTCAATTCCAAAAAATTACTCCTAAAAAAATTTAATCCCCCCAAAACTTAAAGTCAATATTGCCCTCAATGTTAGTAAATAAAGAAATGGGTAAAGAATACTCCCTTGGTAGTTGAAGGACTCCTTTGCAATGCTCTAATCCTCTTCCTTATAATTTTTATCTCCATTCTCCCCACTGTTGCTCAAGTTTGTTGGAGCATCCGGTAAGATGGGGAAGTTGTCTATGTTGATCCCATAAAACTCCCATAGGCCCTAAGCATTTGCTCAGTTTGTTGGTTGCATTGGTCTTGGTAAAAGCTTGCTAAGTAAACTAGAGCTCCAGTTGCTCATTGCATTAAGGCAAGGTCAAGGTTGGGGCTTTTGGTCCAAGGGCTTGGGGACATGGTGCCAAAGAAGAAGAACCACCAACCAAAGGTTGAACGTAACACTAGATCAACCCAACATCAATTAGTACCTTTGCATGTAGCAATTCTTTACTTGGATTCCATGGAACACCAACTCTCTTTCAAAAGGCAATGATTAACAAAGGGAATCACAAACCATCCCTCTTGGCATTGGCTGTATGGATCATGGCTTGGTAGATTACTCAACCAATATTGATGGATTTCCCAATCATAATGGCGTAGACAAGAATAGCTCTATCCTTTGTAACATCACTGACATTTAAGAAAGAAGCATCTTTGCTCCCACAAAGTACCACTAAACCTTTGCCATTTGCTTCATGACACTTTTTTTGTAGGAAACTAGTTCATTCTTTGACAATTTCCATTGAACCCCTTCTTCACAAAGCACTACAATAATCTCACCCTAACCCTATAGCCATCATTTTTAATGTTCAAAACTTTATAGAAATCATTAATGGCATGGCTGCAGAGCAGTACTTGTTTACCTCATATAGAAAACAACCCATTAGTGTGTTTAGGCAAATTTGCATAAAATTCCTTCACTAATGGATGACAGCCACTTCAGGAGTTGGAAAATTTTTTTGCCAATTCCACTCTTCAATTCTAGCTTGAATACCAAGGTGATGAATTAAGGCAACATCAAGTCTTTTCTCTAGGATTGGAACTTTGTTGATAAGGGGACTTGTGTGCCTTGTCATAACATCAGGAGACACAAATCGTGTCCTATCAAAAGAATTACCAGCAATAGTTCTTGATCTCTTGGGTCCCATGACCAAATTTTCTACAAAATTCTCAACACAAAACCAAGCCAAACAACCCAACAAAGTAAAGAAAATATTTCCAACTTCTTAAGCACACAATCACAACTAAGAATAATTTAACTTTTCAATTCTTAAATAAATTGTAGTAAATAGTAATTTAATAAAAAAGTTAACTAAATTAACCCCTAAACAAATCCATAATCTCAACTCAAGATTTTTAAATAATTTCAAAATACCCACTAACTTAATCAGAACAACTAGCTTAAAAAGCATAATATTCCATCAACAATTCTCCACAAATCATTACTTTTAAGAACAAGTATAAAGTCCTCAAACAAAGTGACGAAATTAATGGAAAGAAGGAAGTTATTTAAATGAAATTGAGATCCACTTGATTGTTGATGATTGCGATGAAGTTAGAATGGGTTTTGTGAATTTTAAAGGCTTGGAAGATGGGAGAGTTGAAAGTTGGAGACAAAAAGAGAGCTTAAAGATGGAAAACTAGTGAGAGAAAGTGTTTAAAGATTTAGTGGCTGATGGAGGGTGAAAAGGTGTTTAAATAGGGAGGGTTTTAGGGGAATTAGGCTTAAGAAGGAGTAAATTGGGCTTAGATGAGCTTTGGGCTTGAAATTGGGCTTGTAAAGACCATATTTGGCTTGCAAGAGGTCTGGCATCACGACCATGGCCTTAGCTCACTGCAGTGTCAAATTTGTAAGGAATTGATGGAAGATCTTGTCGGAGCACCACAACGTTGATTGAAATAGGGGGTTTTGACAAATAATGTGATCGAGGCACCACGACACTCCCTTTTAATGGCCCCGATACCAACTTGCTTCCGTTTTTTTAAATCTTACAAAAAAATTCCATCAGCAAGTTATTTAACTAAATTTAAACAATGAAAATAGAAAAAAAATTAGATTGAGTTTAGAATGCTTGGGTTGCCTCGCAAGAAGCATTTTTTTGTAGTCACTAGTTTAACTATGGTACTTTCCACACTTCTTCACCATTGCAATAAGGCTTGAGGCTTATTCCATTAACCATGATTATTCTAGTAGCCTCTCTAGTAAGTTCTATGATACCACAAAGATAGACCTTAACCACTTTGAAAGGACCCAACCATCTTGATTTGTGTTTCCATGGAAAAAGCTTGAAGCATGGATTGAAAAGTAACATAACTTGTTGTCCAACCTTAAAATTTGTTATACTTGTTGTTGGAGGAGAATCCTATCAAAGTCCTCTTTAGCCAACTCATTAACTAAATCCACTCTATAGCAACTATCTATATAGGGATACTTAATCACATTGAATGAATTAAACACTACTTCTTCCACTTCAACTTTGAAAGTTATTTTGCCATTTTTCACATATATGATCACCCCATGGTCATCCCAAAATAAAAGGAATTTCAACATCATTTTTCATTCAAGCACAATGAAGTCCACCGAAATGTACAAATGCCCAACTTTAACCAAACCATCCTCTATAATCCTAACAGGGTGCCTAATCGATCTATTTTTTAATTGCAAGGTAACTGTAGTAGGTTATGTCTCTTTAAATCCAAGTTTCCTAGTAGTAAACAAAAGCATTATTCAGACACTAGTACCCAAATCACACAAAACTTTAGAAATTTTAAAACTACCAATAGTGCAAGGAATATAACAACTCCCTAGATCCTAAAGCTGTGGTGGAAGCTTATTCTGGATTATAGCACTACATTCCTCAGTAAGTGCAACTTTCTCAAACTCTTCTAATTTCATCATTTTGGTCAAAATGTCTTTCAAAAACTTCACATAGCTTGGCATGTTTTCTAAAGCTTCAGTAAAAAGGGTATTAATATGAAGCTTCTTAAATACCTTAATAAATTTCTGGAATTGCTTGTCAAATTTTTACTTTTTAAAATGTTAAGGAAAAAGAGGTGAAGGTGTTTGTGAAGGTTTTAATTGTGGTTTTTAAATTTTATCTTTTTCACTAGAATTTTCAAGCATAATTTCTTTTTCAGCAACAATTTCAACTTTTCTTTTAGTAAACTTACCTAAATCTTTAAATTGCACTTGACTACCATTTATCACTTCCCCACTTCTGAGTGTGATTTCATTGCAATACTCTTTACCTTCTTTTCTTGTATTAGGTTCAGTGTCACTAGGTAAAGTACCTTGAGCTCTATTATTGGTGGCATTAGCTAACTGACCCAATTATGTCTCAAGATTTCTAATTGATGCTTGGCTTTAAATGATGGCTATTGGACTTTGAATGATGGCATTATTCTTTGTTATGTAGGCATCATTTTTTGCATGAATTGCATGAACATCTCTTCCATGGTTGGTTTTTTTCTCAACCATAGGAACTTTATCTTGTGGTGGAAAACCCCAAGGAAAATTTGGCTTAAGAGCTGATGAAGATGCTTGGTTGTTGTTCCAATAAAAATTAGGAAGATTCCTCCACCTCGAATTATAGTTGTTAGAATATGGATTATTTTGCTACTTGTTAAAATTTTCAACAAACTATATAGATTTAGCATTAATAGAGCATCGATCACTGGGATGCCTATCTCCACATAGTTCACATGTCAAAAAAAGGACTCTAAACAGCATTGACACCCAATGTATCAATTTTCTTGGTGAGAGCAACGAATTGTGAAGTCAAGGCCTTAATTGCATCAAGCTCATGAATACAAGCAATTTTCTCTAACCTAATCTCTCAGATGGTCATTGGTAATTGTTGGAACCCATCTCTTCTAACAAGTCATATGCCTCATCAATGGATTCACCCATAAGTGTTGCTCTTGCTGCATCATCAGTGGTGTTTCTAATTGGTCCCAACAAACCATTATAGAAAGTTTGAACTTGTAGCCATTTAGCTAACTCATGGTGAGGACATCTTCTTTCGTAATCCTTATACCTTTCCCAAGCCTCATACAGTGATTTAGAATTGAATTGTGTAAAAAAGGTGATGTCATTCTACATCATAGCTATCTTAGCTGGAAGAAAGAACATAGCCAAGAATTTCGAAGCCAAATCATCTCAAGTACTAATGAAACCAACTGAAAGCAAATTCAACCAACTCTTTCTCTTGTCTCTCAGTAAAAATGAGAAAAAGCCCTAATCTAACAGTATCATCAAACACACCATTGGTCTTGAATGTATCGCAAAGCTATAGGAAATTCACAATATGTGCATTAGAACCATCATTCGGCAATCTCCTAAACTGAACTAAAGTCTGAGTCATCTGAATGATTTCTAGCTTAACCTCAAAGTTGTTGGCTTAGATGTTAGGTCTACAAATACTGGAATAACGACCTTGAACAAAAGGTATAGCATACTTTATCAAGGACTTGGTTTTTTCTTGTTGATCAACCATTGTTTCAATGTGAAAAGAAGGTTGTAGGTTTTCTCTCTTTAGAAAAGTCCTTTCAATTTTCAGATCAAAAGTAACAATTTTCAAATTTCTAACTCTTCACGTACAATGACCAAAAGCACCTAAAAACAAAGAAAAAAGACAATCTAAATTAAGACTAAAATTACTTGGTATTAATATTAACAAAAGAATTAAAATCAATTCCCTGGCAACGGTGCCAACAACTTGTTTGTCGAATAAACTACTCAAGTACACATATCGTAAATAAGTAATATAATAGAAAAGTAGAATGTTGATCCCACAAGAAATTGTTTAAGCCTATTCTAAAAACTAAAATTGACATAACTTAATATTATCCAAACAATACAATTAAATTGATTAAATAAAATTACACTGAAACTAAAATTTGACAAAACTAATCTAAAAACTAAATAGCAAACTTTTAAAGAAAATTAATTAATTAAAAGCCTAGGATTTATAATATCTCTCAACACTTTATCTAAATTTTATCTCTCTCTCTCTTGACCTACTTTTAATGGGCTAAGTTGCTAATCTAAATATCCTAAATTATTTATAAGTCTCCGTCGAGTTTCTCATAAAAAATATCCCTTCCAATCAAATTACTATATGTCTATGTAATTTAAATTGAAGAAAAACTCATTAAGTTCAGACTCTAATCTTCGCTACATATGACTCTAATAAAGTATAAAGTTATTGGATTGCAAGAATCGACTTTCAAAGGAGAAACAGAGTGATTCCTGACAAGGCAGAAGCACAAGGAAAGAGCATTAAACAGAAAGAATCGACTTCTCAAGTTCCATTGCTCGATTCCTTGATGCAAAATGAAGAAAAGATGAAAACTTATTGAAGAAACTAAAATGGGAGATTTTTTAGCCGAAAAACCCAAATTTGAAATTCTGAAGTGATGCTCAAAGGACAAGAACAATCGACTTCTAAAAAGGAGAAAAGTCAATTCCTGCAAAGTAAAATGTTCCAAACTTGAAGCAAGAAAAGAAAAAGTGACTACTCAATGGAGGAATGATCAATTCTTAGAAAGCAAAGAGCATCAAGTTCAAAGTTAAATAAGGAAGAATCAACTTTTGGATAATGGAAAGATCAATTCCTTGGAAACAAAATGTCCTAAGGTACAAAGGAATCGACTTCTCAAATGGGCAATGATTGATTCCTGAAGACTAACAAACTTAACTCAAATGGGCCTGAAGTTTGAAATTTTGAATTCTCTTTCTCTCTAATGGGCAGAAATTTAGTGAGGCTATAAATAACTCCAAGAACTTCATTCCAAAGGAAGAGAGAACTAAGAAAGAAAGAGAAAAGATCTTTACTTGAAAAAGGAGAGAAAAGCTTTCATTCTCAAGCTCATACCTTTCTCACTCTTTGAAACTCTCTCAAAAGTAAAGCATTAGTTTCAAGCTTACATTCCATAATCTTTGCTCAATTCTCTTGTACTCAAAATCTGTTAATCAGCCTATCTAGAGACACAAATCCTTGTAATCCACTATTAATAAGTTATACCTCCTTGAAAAAGCACATAGGTTATACTTAAGCCTTGAAAAAGTAAGATTGGTTATACCTTCATTGGAAAAGGTAGATTGGTTGTGATTTAACCTTGAAAATGCAGTGACTCATTGATAAATTGTCCTTGATCCCCAAAAGGCACTTGGCTGTAAAGGTTACATTTGAACCTACTAAAGAAAGGCAACATTTTTAGTGGATTCAAACTCCTTATGATATCAAAGGAGTAGACATAGGCTATGAGAGGCCGAACCTCTATAAAAATCTTGACTGAGTTCACTCTCTCTTCTCTTTCAACTTGATATGCTTTATTTTTCATTTCTTGCACTATTTTTCTATTTTGATGCTTAAAGTTCTGATCTTTAACTGATTTTGAAAGAACTGTGAAATTTTTAGTTGAAAACCAATTCACCCCCTCTTGGTTGTTATGTTACAAGCTTCTTTATCTAATAAATTCAATGTAAATGGTTCTTCTCTTCTAAACTAAGGATAGTAGGCATTAGGTGTGTGCTTCAAAAATGAGGAAGGCATAATCAAAATTTTATTTTCTAAACATGTTAGAATTGCTAATAATAATGAGATTGTGCTTTTAGGTATTAAAGAAGCTTTCTTGATTTTTGCTGCATCAAAATCGATTTCTTCTTATAGGTTGTTGATAGAAAGTGATTCCATTAATGGGATGGGACTACTCCATGGAGATTATGTTCTCATATGAGATTTACCGAATTTACTATGTCTAACATTGCTAGTTGGGACATTCAACATACACTTCGAGAAGCTAACAAAATGGCTGGCCAGGTAGCAGAGGAAGGGGTGCAAAGAGAATAGGAGTCATCGTAGTTTTTTAAGTATAGATTCGGTCAATAACGGCTTTTATGTGGTGGTTGGGTTATTTGGGCCTTTGATGTGTTGTATATATATTTGGCTTTTGGTATCCTTTTGTTTCATTTAGACTCCTAAAACTGAAAACCTTTTTTTCTGACTTGGTACAATTATGCTAATAATATTCAGCTATTAAAAAAGATAATTAATAACGGTTGTACATATGTTATCAATATTGAGAGAAAAGCTCATATACAATATATATATATAATAATTTTAATTTTTGACTTTTAATTTTTAAAATATTAAATAGAAGCAAATTTTCAAAAAATAAGGTTTGACGATTCTGAAATTTAAAAACTTCAAACCTCATTTTTCAGAACTTTATTTTTTATGATTTTTTAAAAGTAAAGATCAAAATTGACTTCTTTTAACCAAAAATAAAGTTAATTTTTTAAAGAAAAAACTAACGAATTCGAACAGAAAGAGTATATATTTCCTCTCTCCGAGTCTGCTTTGAGCACAGCATATCTATAGTTAGCAATCAAATCATGGTTCGTCAAGGAAAAACTCGAGGAAATGACAGGAAGCTGTTTTAGCAAAGCACCCAAACAAATAAAAACAAGAAAAACGAGAGGAGAGAGCAGATCTTGAACCCAGCAATGGAAACAACTCCGCGTCAAAACGAAATTCAAGACAGAAAACGACCCTTCACTTCAACAAAATCAAAGTAGGTTTTTTGTTTGCGGATCACGCGATTTCTTGATATATGGCTTATGTTGTAGTATAATATTATCCCTTCTACCCTACTGGGGTTTTCTTTTTCTTTTTTCCCTTCCTCCCCTATTACTTAATGTTTATTTCTGTCCTTAGTTCTTCTGCTAAAAACTGTCGACACATCTTTATCACTCTCTCTTCGCAGTGAATATCTGTACGGCTTGAAGTGTAATAATGCAGGAGAGAGCGCTGAAGCTGAAGTTTCAATGTTTCATGCATGAAAGGGGATGTCTTTTGTGAAAGAGACGTGGGTTTGAGTTGCATATCATATTATTTATTTGCTGTTGACAAGTGTGATTTTATATGCTTTCAGGTAATACACATTTGTCTCTGACTGCATGCTTGGCTATGTGGAAATTAAGCATGGAAAAATGCTACATAAAAAAATAATAATAATAATTTGTTTAAAAGGCTAAAGCTAAAGCTGTTAAGGGGGCCGAGTATGTTTTTTTCATTTGTACGTGACCTGCTCTGCTGGCTAGAGCTATGCCCTGATGAGAGGTCAGTGGAGAGTGAACGTAGGTCGGACCATTTGGGAATAGCAACAAGAATGTTCTGGTCCTTCTCACCACCACATATATCAAACAAAAGCCCTTGACTGATGCATGGATTCATCTGCTTTCAAACAAAAAGTTACACCTTCTCTCTCTCTCTTATTCCTGGTTGTCCCTTTGCGAGGGCATGGTGTACCACTTCATGTCATAGTGGATCTGTTGTCAACCTTTAGAAATTATAAAGACATTTGAGGACACAAATCTCGTGTTGAAATTATAAAGACAAAAATGATATTTGAGTTAACCTCCAGAAATAATAAGTGCAATTCAATAAGAAACCTTGAACAACACAATCAAATCCATCTTGATCATACAGCGCTTAAAGAATTTTTTTCCTCTCTCCGTGGTCTCCAGAAGAAGACTTCCTTCTTATGCATTTTCTTCTTTTGTTTCTGTTTTTGAAGAAACTTTAGGCATTTTATTTTTTCTCTTTCCTTGAATACATGACAGAAGGCATTGATGAGAAGAATAATGGCTTCTGTTTTCTTGCTGCTGTCGGTAGGGTTGGATGTGAACTGTGAACCCTAATATTCTGCTTATAGGTTTTCAAACTAAATCTTATAAACCGTACCTGCAGGATTTTATGTCTTGTATATCTCATAGCCTTTGAAATATTGTACCCTTGTCATTTTCAACACATGACAGAGTACTTCAAAAGGGGTTCCTGAATCATCAACTAATAAAATCTACAACAACTATTTTACTAGCGTTTTAGTTTGTCGAGCGGACGACCTATTCATGAGCTCGGCCCGCTGGTGCTTTGACTATTGAAGCCCAGGCCTCGTACCGTTGGAAACACACTCTTTTTCCCATGTACTTGATAAAATAGCATTCAGAGGAGAACATTTTTTAGCGGATTTAAATCACTGAGATGTAAAATTGTCCCGACACAGGAATGTGAATTTGATCATTCAGATTATTGCTCTACGTCGTAAACTTCCAGGGTCTATCAATTCAATTGCATTAGTAACTGATCCATATAAAGAAAAGAAAAACGAATTTACAACAGAGGAAAACGTTTCATTCCAGAAGACATGAGAACGTTTAGTGAACTCCAGAAACATTGAACGTTTATAGTCTGCAGAACAGCTGGTTTGGGAACTCCAATGCTGGTCAATAAGCTAGGTCGCCAATCTAGAGAAAATGGAGTTCTCTCAACCCTTAATTCTGACAAATGATATAATGATGGAAGTATTACAACTTCCCCCAAAGCATAATTCAACATCTCCAAATCCCTACTTGAACATTTTACTGAGAGCTAGTTTCCAATTATTTAAATTTCACTTCAGCCTATTGTTGGCCCCCTTCCCCTCTTAATCAGCCAATGTTCCTTGATAAATAATTCAACATCTCCAAATCCCTACTTGAGCATTTTACTGAGAGCTAGTTTCCAATTATTTAAATTTCACTTCAGCCTATTGTTGGCCCCCTTCCTCTCTTGATCAGCCAATGTTCCTTGATAAATCACAAGAATATGCAATTGAACAACCATCACCAATCATCCGTATATTACGATGATGTTCCTTCTAGTTTCATTGAACCAAATTTAACATTCACCAGCTCAGCAGCTGCACGGGCAGCTGCTATTGCACAATCTGCAGAGGCAATGGCAGCTCGAGCCCTTTCCAAGACATCAGATGGTCGAGATGTTGTCTCTGTTTTAATGTCACTGACTGAACCAGGTATACAATTTTTGGCTGACGGCTCAATTTCACTACTAGTCAACAAGGCCGCCTTGCTCACAGGGCTAGGAGCTTGCTGGTGTTGAGATGCCCGTTTGGCATTGGCAAGTAGAATAGGTTTCGCCCCATTAGAAGGCATAGGTTTAATAGAGGCTTGTCCAATAATAGCTTGAGAAACTGCAGCCTCAGCGCATGCTTGTTTTGATCCAGCCTGCACATAACATCGAAAAGCCAATCAGACACCAGAATGCATGCATGAGTGTGTGTAGGTGATAGGTGTATATGGTGTCTGCAAATTTCATAGTAAAATTACAAAGTATGGGTTGTCATCTTTTGTGTAC
The DNA here is from genome assembly GCF_002168275.2 of Theobroma umbraticum. Lineage (NCBI taxonomy): Eukaryota > Viridiplantae > Streptophyta > Magnoliopsida > Malvales > Malvaceae > Theobroma > Theobroma umbraticum. The sequence continues at coordinate 819,907 of NW_018397277.1, forward strand.
AGTTTGCAGTAATTATTAACAAAAGTCTTAGAGGAAGTTCTTTAACAGGAAAGAATCCACATAGCCAGCCCAATATAGTTAGGATTGAGGCGTCATTGAGGTCAAATGAGTCTAATATTGCATTCATACCCTATATCTCTAGTTGGCTAATCTCTGATTTGTGGACACAAACAAAGGTCACATGTTTCACACAGCAATGGTATGTCCAATGCTGCTATCCTCACAAAGCTCTAGACTCAAGGACACAACAGAATACTTGGGCTTTCATAATTTTTTTCTAAAGTAAACATTTATATCTAACTATGCTTTGAGACTTGTTCGCCGAAAAGCCACTAATTGTAGAAAATATCACGTAAAAGGCATCCAAGTGCAAACCTTAACATAAAGATTATTTCATAACAATAGAAAATTCTCTTATAATAGTGCCATGTCCTTGGATGTACAATAAGGAAATTTTAATAAGTGCAAGTTTCGTACATTGGACATCAGCAAACTGACACTGCATGATAGAGATTGGCAATATAAAAAATGTGTACAGAATTTGGTTAAGTGAGGGAGACTGATAATTATAGAGTAGATGACACTTAACATTAAATCAACACATTTTGATTACTGAAAAACCCACAAATTTCATTTTGATTATCTCAACTCATACCGAGTACTGAAAACTACATTACATCCTGAGATTTCACTTTACCAATAAGATGATACCTTTTCCTTCTTTTTTTTTTTTTTTGGTGTGTGCGCGGTGGTGGTGGGGGTGGTTGATGGGAATACCAAATTAAATAGGCACAACAGAACTCTCTAAGCAATTTTTGCTATTAGAGGCAGAAACAACAAGAAGAAGCATGCATAAAACGGTTTCCAGCAACTGCTCCCTAACAGCAGAGAAAGCAGTATACATATCAAGAGCATGGAGTCATGAACCAGAAATATTTCCTGAAGATTAATCTCTGCATATTCCACAGAGATCTGAAACAGAATTTTGTAAGTGTACCAGTAAATCTTCATGTTTTCTGCTGAACTCTGCTTCAGTGCTAGAAGAATCCCATTCTACATTGTGTTCTTGAGCGATTTCCTTCAATACTTTGAGCCTTATCTCTCCTGATGGAGCACTAACTGAAAGCTTTTCGATTATCTAAATGACAGAAAAAAAAAGAATCAGAAACGGCATATCATCATATGCACGCTGCATCTCTGCCACTGTAGCAGAAACATCACACCTCATGAGAGGAAAAAAACTACGTGAAATAAAGATAATTAACTGCACGGTTGACGCTTGAGTCAGGACGAAGCTCAGATGCAGCAGTGACAAATTCCTTCCCATACTTTGTAGAAAACAAATTCTTGATCTGCAACAAATCAGGCACATCTGAACATCTAGGAGCAGCAAAAATTATGCTTGCCACAGCTTCTCGCAATTCTGATGGACACTCCCTGTTGTGTGGAAAGACTTGTTACAATAGGTACTCAGATTGTACTAGGAAAAGGAAACACTTACTTCGACATTTATTTTTATTGCAATGCTACAATGGGTTCACATATAGCACTAGGAAAAAGAAAAGCTTAATTTGACATTTATTTTTATGGCAAAAAAAAAAATGGAATTCTTGGCTAAAGCAAACCACAATACAATTAGAATGAGAGTGACAGAAAAGTGCTTCAACCATAGCTTGTTGCTGCAAAATCAGGGAGCAGTTTGTGTAATAAGATTATAATACTGATACATAACATATTAGAAAAAATATGTGGATATAGCATGGACATGCATATTACATACACATTATTGGAACAATTGGAAAAGAATCAGAAGCTGTTGCTCACGTGCACCCACAGTTGATTAGAACAACTGGAAAAGAATCAGAAGCTGTTGCTCACGTGCACCCACAATTGATTTCTTCAGAAGATACTGCTAATGCATTAAATCTATCCATTAGGACTTATTCCTTTTCTTCAATGTGGCAATTGATCTAGCTAAAAAAATCTGTGTTTCTGCTCCATTATGAAAGAATGCATTTGCTAATTAGGTCACATTAGAGTTAAATAGAACCAATATTTGTCCATACATCATTTTATTCTTCCATTATTGTGATGTTGATTATAGCTGCACTCTTGTAAGTCAGTAGCTCGTCTGATGTCATGAAATCCTTAATCCTGACATGAATTTTAAAGGAAGCAAATTGTCCATATTGAGACGAGCTATTTTCATGAATTAGAAGAAGTAAATGGAGTACAATACTGTCACTCCTCGATATTATTTGTATGTCCTGGTGAAGCATACCATGCTAAGTCAGCGTAATACAATAAAATACTACAATCCAGTAGATGGATCCAGATAAAATAATTTGAAAATTTTGTCCAATTGAAAGATTTATTCTACTACCATATACTTGTTTTACCTGTAGATGCCTAATTTTTGCTAACTATTATTTTTAAAGTACTATGTTATAGGAAAGTTACGTCAAGGGCATTCCAAGTGCGGAAGCACCTGGAGGCATTCCAAACACAAAAGCACTCAGAGGTCTTCCAAGCGTGGAAGCGCCTAGGGCATTCCAGATGCAAAAGCGCCCAGCGCATTACAAGCATGGAAGCACTCAAGGGTGTTCTAAGCGTAGAAGCCCCCAGAGACATTCCGAGCACAAAAGCACCCAAAGACGTTCCCAACATAGAAGCACCCAGGACTATTCTAAGTGCGGAAACACCTAGAAACAAGTATGGAACAACTATTTGTATAAGGAAGTGAAAATAACTTAGAACAAGTGGCACGGTGCATGACTTACTTCACATTTAGGATGCTCTAAAGAGTTTGGCTTGGTGGCTCAGATATAGTCATAGTTAAAAAGATTTCCTTTTAACCTTTCTTTAAAGAACATGTGCTTTACCTCTTTTTCTTTCTTTGCTCTTTAAAAATACATGTAGCGCACTATGTGTCACAACTCCATTGCCAAAAACTTACGTCCACTACATAATTACATGGTCATTCTTTTAATATCCCATAAACCGTTCTTTAACTGCTCTTTCATGAAAAGGACATTCTTTCATGATTGAACGTGTTCTCCTAACTACTCCTAAGAAAGCGCTCCTGTTCAATAAAAATATGAAGACCTTAAAAGTTGAGAGGCAATCAGAAATCATTAGAAACCCAACAAAGATTATACTAAAAACTCTCTCGAGGCTCTCCAAGCATTCTTTCTATTCAGCCTTCCCGTTTGCCGTAATCCATCACTTCTTCCACCTTTTCTCACCCCTCACCACTTGCCACCCAAAGCACTTACGCTTCAAAGACTGCTTCAATCTTCCTCTCTGCCGCTTCTAGTGCATTCCAATTTACTAATTGCAACACGTCCTCTATTCCTACCAAAAGAACCCCCTACACTACAATCAACTCAAGTTCTATAGGCCTTCATCACATTCTAGAACGGCCTCAAACTAGAATCTATACAGTCCATGCTGATGCATCTATTGGCTTTCATCACATCTCACCAAAGCATATTAGATGACTAAAAATTATGTTGTCTTCAATTCACACAGCCTGAGACAATGAACTTATCTCACACCTTACACTACCATCAACTCAAGTTCTATGGGCCTTCATCTCTTACCGAACGACCTAAAACTAGAATCTATACAGTCCATGCTGATGCATCTGTTGGCTTTCATCGCATCTTACCAAACATATTAGACGACTAAAAATTATGTTGTCTTCAATTCACACAGCATGAGACAATGAACTTATCTCATACTTGTTACACAAGTGTAATCATACCAGCATCCTAATTTAATTACACGTATTACTCCATTTCTGATTAAAGCTGTTTACACTCTAGTGATCAATGATTATGCAACCATTCAGAAGCAGTTCTCCTCATTTTTGGCCCCCTTTTGGTCCAACGTAAAAGCAGACAAATCCACGATGCTCAATACTGCAGAACCACTGACATGAGTGCCCTATTACCGGGCAACATGCAATTGCTCTTCCAAGTAGTTCTACTTTTCATGTCCCCAAAGCTTGCACAGTCATAGATACTTGAAACATAGGTCAAATTGGGTATTATAGAGTGGTTTACAGCGTAACCATCAGGCAACTGCCTCTCTGAACTTTTGAACCTAGAAATGTTCATATTCTGAAGCGTATTGTGATACATTTGAGGTTTTATCCAAGCACCGACTTCACACCAATAACAAATTTGGGAAAATAGATAAAGGGGGTTATTATATGGGTTTTTCATGAATTGACCAATTAGAAAATATCAAGAAAAATTTTTTTAAAAAAAAAGACCAGAACAAAAATTAAGATGTGTTGTAAAAAGATCATACATAAGGAGAAAGATCAGGAGAAAATTATTATCAAGGTTCTGGGGTATACCCAGCAGATAAAGAAGATGATCATATATAATGATTTCACCCATTAAATATGTATCAAACTAACATCACTCAAGGACAATAAGTAAACAGTGACAGCCATTGAAATAGAATTGCAAAATTGTACTTAACAATTCACAAGCAAGCCTGAAGACTAAATTTTATTTATGTGCACGTTAAGCAATAAAGATTTCAGCCTCTGGCTTTGCTCATCCAAGGTGTTCAAGTTTATTCACAACTTTAATCATGAAAAAGCCGCAGACTTCAGATTTAAAAGAGCATGACACAAATACTGGAATGGAAACAAATAATAAACCATTTTGCGAAACCAATGAAATAAAAGCCTGGGTCCTTAAAGTCTTTGACCATTGTACTTACTTCTGGCTTTCAAGAATAGGAACGCGTGCAAGAACAAACTCACAGAAAAGCTCCAGTATCTCATATGCAGCCCATATATTCTGCTCTCTGATTATATGTTCCACCTAATCCCTCAAACAAAAACAGAAAATATGGCAATTAAAAGCATTAGCCAATAAAATGATCAAACATGGAGTCAGAAAGGGTACCCGAATTCGAGCAATTGGTTCTTGGCCAGCCTGCAAAAATTGGGCTATCTCTTTTCTCATATGTTTGAGCTGCAAATCCCTCTTATTTTGCAGCAATTTAATGCGCGAGATTGCCAAGCTCAAGCATGTTTTACTACAAAATTATACCCAAAAATCAAAACCCATAAATTTTAGCGAGAGTGAAACAAAGATATTTAGTTTTCTGCATTATATACGACTTAAATGCAGAATTATGTCGAACATAACAAATTTAATAAAGAAAAAAAGACGAAAAGAAGGAACTAACCATTTTGCACCAAAAACACCTCTATTGAACAATTGATTTAAGAGAGACATTTTATGACTAAACAGAGGAGAAACTCTTCGTTGATGATTCAAACAGGATCTTTTCTTTATATGATGAATTGCAGAGAAAGTCAAGTCTATCGATCATGAGGCACCAAACGCCACCTAAGGGCTCTTCGACGAAACGTTTCTTCTGTTAGGAAACGCGTTTGTAATTGCCACAGGTGAAAGATTTATCGGTTAATGAAACTTGTAAACACGTCAAGAGTCAAAGTGCTGCGTAAATATTTGTTCATTCTTTTATCTTAACCAAGTGGTTTGGAATTTGGATCCGAATACTATACTTTCAATAAATAAATCTTCACAGTTTTATTGAAGTATACCTAAAAAATTATAAAGTGAAAGAATTGTCAAAATATTAACCTAAATTTATAAAATTAAAATAATAAGTTAATTATATTAAATAAATATAATATTTTAAAAAATTAACTATTTAAATTTATATTTTTGAATTTAAAATATTTAACAATTTATAAATTTTAATTTATAAAAAAATAATGAAGATAAAATAATTCTAATAAAAAATAAGAATTGGAAAATCTTGATTTTAAACACTAAAAATTAAGGTAAAAAATTATAAAAGTACAATAAGTATTATCAAAATATTGACGTCACACGTGTGAGATTTAATATAACAAATCAATTAATTCAAATAAATATAAATTTTTTTAAAATTAAACATTAAAATTTTTATTCTCAACTTTAAATTATTTAACGGTTTAGAAATTTTAATATACAAATGAATAATAGTAAGGATAAAAATAATTATTGTAAAATTTTTTAGTTAAAAAATTTTTACGTAAACTTATAAAAATTAACTTAAGAAATTATAAAGGTGGAATAAGTATTGTCAAAATATTAACGTAAATATGTGAAATTTAAGATAACAAGTCAATTAAGTTAAAATAAGTATAATTTTTATAAGAATTAAATATTTAAATTTTTATTATTGAGCTAAAAGTATTTAAAGATTTATAAATTTTAATTTATAAATGAATAATAATAAAGATAAAAAATAATTATAGTTAAAAAAATTATTTATTAAACTAAATTTTTATTACAATATTTATTTAAAAATTTCTCAATGATTAATATTTTTTACTTGAGAATGTAAATGTAAATGATTAATTTTCATAAAAATTTTATTATTCTCTTTTTAACTTATTTCCTTTTAATTAATATTTTTTATTTTTATTTATTAAGGGTTATTTAAGTTTTTTCTTAACCTGTTTGATAAGTAAACAGGTTGCAAATTTTTTTATTGGTCAATGACTAAAATAAAAGCTTCTAAATTTAATGGTTTTTATTTATAGCCTTACAAAGAGCATAATCTAAAAGGCACATTTTTATCTTTCAACTGATCCCTCTTTTAACTTAAACATTCCATGATCATTCATATCCTTTGAGAAAAATCTAATTTTTTTAATTCTAAACTTTTTTATCAACCTTTCTAGAGATTTTGAGTCAGAGATTTTTTAGAATCTATTGTTGAAGTAGTTATACCTCTAAGTAAAAGGTAAAAAGATTTATTAGATCCTTTAAAAAATTTCATCTTGTATAAAGTTTGTACTTGAATCTGAAGAAGATAATATCTTGATTGAGGTTGCCCTTGATTTTAAAAGACATATGAAGGTTATGCTTGATCTTGTTAAAAGAAATGTTATAAAGGGTATGATTGATCTTGTTAAAAAAAATAAGTTGATAGTGGATTCAAACTCCTTGAAATGATGTAAGTATTGAAAGACCAAACCTTTATAAAAATTCAATTAAGCACTCTTTATTATTATTATTGTTATTTTTTGCTCTTTACTTATTGATTTCATACTTTGTTTTGTTGTTTCATTGTCTCATATTTCTGTAGAGTCAAAATACTTGGAAAGTCCCTGTATTAGGATATTTTGTTTAATTTAGTCCATTTACTCAAAATCGTAACAATTTAATCCCTTAATTTTGAAAATTACTTCAATTTAACCATTCCTCCTAATTGCATCCAATTTTATTGTTAAAAAGGATGATATCAACGCTGATGTCATGCTAACATGACACATTTTGATGATGTGACGCCAAACATGATGATGTGGCAATGCTAATGTAGCAGTGATAAGCTGATGTGTTATTACCACATGGCAGATCAAAATTTTTTTTTTAAAAAAATTTTATATCGCGTCATAGGGATTAAATTAAATAGAAATATATTATACAAGTACTAAATTGAACAAAATTGAAATTTTAAAGGACTAAATTGTAAAAAATGTTTAAAAAATATAAATATTTAAGTAGATAATTGATATACTTATTAATAAACTAAATACTTAAATGTAAAAGATTTATGGTGTTAAAAATATATATAAATATTTTCTTACTAGATTATTTGATTCTAGAATATGTACATTAATTTAATTTTTTTATAAAAATTAAGTTTGAATTTTCTTTCTCTTCAAAAAATTTTGAAAACAATTTCGCAACAAAAACCAATTTTAGATGAATAACTTGTGTTATGTTGGAATAAAGCAATATAAAAAAAATTAAATAATGTTTTTCTTCTATGTATAATAATGTAAATTTTGAAATTTATTTGACTTAATTTTTAACTTAAATTGAACTCAAATTAACAAAATAAGTTGATTTAGTTATAACTTTCACAATTTAAAAATACCCTTTCTTTTGAAATTATTCAACCCTTACTCAATTTACTTTTTATTTAAATTTACTCAGAGTTGCTTATAAAATGATTTTATTTAAGGTTAAATACCACAATTAAATTTTGTTAAATTTAAATTTAAATTATTAATTTAGATTTACAAAAAATTAGTAAATACAAAATAAAATGGTACAAATAGTTATAATTATATTTAACTATATCAACCATAAATGTAGTCTTTAATCCAGAAAATTTTAACGTGAAAAATATAACTTGGAATATTAAACAAAATAAAAATATAAAAAATTAATAAAAAATTAAAAGGGTAAAGTAGCTCAAATTCTATGGACGTAAAAAGAGATTTGTCATGCTTAAATTAAGTAAATTAGAATAAAAAATTATTTTTATAATTATCGCTAACTCCATATCCCCTTTCTTCAGTTTTTAAAAGAAAAAACTAAATCAACCTATTTTCCTAATTTGAGTTCAATTTAAGTTAAAAATTAAGTCAAATAAATTTCAAATTTTTACATTATTATAAATAGAAGGAAAAAAATAATTTATTTAGTTTTTTATATTATTTTATTTTAACATAATGTAAGTTATTCATCTAAATTTAGTTTTTGATATAAATTTTTTAAAAAAAATTTTTGAATAAAAAGAGAATTCAAACTTAATTTTTACAAAAAATAAATTAATGTATATATTCTAAACTCAAATAATCAAGTAAGAAAATATTTATATATTTTTTAACATCATAAATCTTTTACACTTAAATATTTACCTCATTAATAAATATATTTATCATCTACTTAAACATTTATATTTTTTAAATACTTTTTACAAGTTAGTCCCTCAACATCTCAATTTTATTCAATTTAACTCCTATGACAGGGCACGAATAATTTTTTTTTTGAAAAATTTTTGATTTGCCTCGTAGCACTGACGCGTCAACATGTTAGTTCTACATCAAGCATTGCCTCATCATCTTATTAGTGCCACATGGCATTGCCATGCCATCATGTGGTGCCATTTGGCATGCCACGTCAGTATGTTTTGCACCACGTCAGTATGACATCAATGCTGACATCATCTCCTTTAACAGTAAAATTAGATGCTGTTAAGAAATAGATTAAATTGAAGTAATTTTCAAAATTAAAAGACTAAATTATTACAATTTTGAATATAAAGTGGCTAAATTGAACAAAATACCTTAGTACAAAGACTTCTCGAGTATTTTGACCATTTATGTAAGCATTGAAAAGCCAAACTTGAATAAAATTCTACTAAATACTCTTTTTCTTTTACTCTTTACTTACTGATTTCATACTCTGTTTTACTTTTTTTATTCTCTCATATTTCTACTTCATCTTCAAAGCTTTTTTAAAAAAGAGAATTTTTATTTAACAATCAATTTACCCTTGTATTTATCTTTCTAACACTTGAAAATTCTCGAAAATAAAGTTAATAGCGTTAAGTAAAAATGTAACAAAAATAAATACAAAGCAATGAAGTAATAAATTTTAAACTTTAGATGACAAATTTATTTACACTTTTCTTTAATGACAATACAAAATTTTCTTTATCTAAGTAATGTCTTACTTTTTTTTTTGTTTTACAAACTTTTTTGTATGTGAAGGGATTCTGCTTCCCTAGGATATAAATTTAACCTCCATGAACGACTTTACAAAGTTGTAATATGCCCAAAATTGTAATTAAAAATTGTATAAATTAACATCACTATTAATGGAAATGTGGCAATAAAAACTATATTAAAAAATAAAAGACATGTACATTAGACTATAATTAACTTTTTCTTTTCAATCCCAACAAGTTTGCACATACGAGACTATATTAGAAATACTAAAACCGAGTACTTCATCATTGGGTCTCCACCCAATAGCTTATCATATTTCAGTGTACCCTGCATGCAAACGACAGCATCGAAGTACCTGGGAGAATAGGACTGGGGCACTATAATAGTAGGAATGAAATATATAAAGTAAAATTTTGAGCCATGGGATTCGTGCTCAATTCATGTTCTCTGATTATAGAAAGTTGACATTGCAAAGTTGTTGGTCCCAAGTAAATATGCTAGAGGGGGGGTGAATAGCACTTTTTGACTCTTACAAGATTTGAGCTCTATTTGTGGGGGGCAATTTTAACTTCAATGATGGGAAGTTAAATGCAAGATAAAAAACAATCTAACAAGGAATGAAATCAAGAATAAAGCACCAAATACAAAACACAAAGATTTATAGTGGTTTGGTTAAAGACCTACATCTACTACCTTGATTATCCAACTAAGGATTTTCCAAATCAAATCACTATAAACGGTGAAATTTCTAAGCTTTCACCAAGCTTTTACAATGATATTTCACAAGCTCAGCCACAACCTTCAACAATGGTTTTTCCTAAGATCAACCAAAACCCAAAAACTAACTTTTCTAGGCTTAGTTAGAACCTATACACTCAATCAAGCTAACCCAAGCTTGATTAATCCCCTTAGAGTGTCTCGCACACTCTAAGCAATCAAGGAGAAGAGAAATAAAGAGGTACCAATGATCACTAACATGATCTGATGGTACAAGATGAAGTTCTTAACTCTGTTATAAAGATTGGAGTGAAGTGCAAAAAATATGCAGAGTATTCTTGAGGTTTTTGAGCAATTTTTAATCTTGGAAGCCTTCAAATCTAATTTTTGGTTGTTGGGAGGTGTTTTTATACTTGAAAAATCAACTCTTTTGGCACCTTGACAGATTTTGACCGTTGGAAACAATTTGCGAGTAATTTTGCCTGTTATTTTATCTTTTAGCGTTAGTTCAAACTGCCAGACAGAATGCACTTAGTCGACTAATCGATATCACTTAGTC
>NW_018397277.1:830815-830960 GCF_002168275.2 Theobroma umbraticum
AAGTGCTCTCTGTTTCACGATTTTCTTGAACCCACTAGTTTCTGTTATGAGTTTCATCCAACCAACTCTCTTGATTGTTCAACTTAGGATATTCTCATTCAATTGCTCACTTATAGCTCTTTATTCTTGTTAGTATTGATATTGT
>NW_018397277.1:831060-831147 GCF_002168275.2 Theobroma umbraticum
TAGGTAGCTGCTGTGCCCAGATTTTGTGGATTAAACAACAACTAGAGGACTTTGAAATGACTATGCATAATGTACCAATACTTTGTG
>NW_018397277.1:831157-831276 GCF_002168275.2 Theobroma umbraticum
TGCAATTAATATCTCAAAAAATCCAGTTTAGACTCAAGAACTAAGCACATTGAGATTAGACATCACTTTATTAGAGACCATGTTTTTAAGGGAGATATTAAGATGGAATTTGTTAACAC
>NW_018397277.1:831569-831805 GCF_002168275.2 Theobroma umbraticum
CAAAATTTAACTTAAAGAAATAAATGGAGAAAAGCGAGTAAAGAAAAGAAAAGACAGAAGAAATTTGAACCAAAAATTGAAAATAGGGGAAAATCTCAAAATTCTGAAATAAAATATTTTTTTCATTTAAGAGGGTCTAACATTTTCTTGGGAGAGGACTCCTCCTTTACTCTCTCTCGACTCACTCTCTCTCTTCTGAAATCGTCTCTCTAAAATCTCTCAAACCCTAAAACCTG
>NW_018397277.1:831888-832067 GCF_002168275.2 Theobroma umbraticum
CCCATGGAAGAAATCTCACATTTCGAAACCTAGAAAAAGAAAGAAGAAGATGAACCGGTATCAGTGACTGTGAAGAAACAGAAAACAGAGAAGAAGAAAGATAAAGGAAAATCTGTAACAAAAAATAAAACTTCATCTCTAAAGTTTAGAAATAAAACCCATGAGGATAGGTTCAGAAA
>NW_018397277.1:832092-832219 GCF_002168275.2 Theobroma umbraticum
GAGAAATTCATTGATTGGGATAGTTTTAACGAAGTTCCAAAAATTAAGGAAGGATTATCAAAACACTTTGAAAAAATGAGATTAAGGGGGTTTAGTGTCTTTAAGAATAGAGTTTATAGTGCCAGTT
>NW_018397277.1:832321-832573 GCF_002168275.2 Theobroma umbraticum
CTTAATGTCTACTTGAATGGGAAGGAGTTTGTGATTTCTGCTGCTGATTTAGGCAAATTATTAAGCATAGAATGCAATGAAAGAAATTTTGAAATTCTTGATGATTATGATCCTTTTTTTATGTGGGAGATGATCACCAAAAAAGATGAGAGATTCTTTTCTAAAAGTTATGCTAGCTTGATCAAAAGCCCTAAAACCAGAATATTGCATTATTTCATAGCCTCAACAATCCATAGGAGAGGAGGCAGTTTC
>NW_018397277.1:832673-832770 GCF_002168275.2 Theobroma umbraticum
AATGAAACTCTATTAGTACTAATATCAATCACTTCACATTTATGTGAATCAAAATATACTTTAAACCCTTTATCACACAGTTGGCTTATACTTAATA
>NW_018397277.1:832780-832844 GCF_002168275.2 Theobroma umbraticum
TAAGCCTTTAACAAGTAATACATGGCTAATCTGAACTTGAGAATTCTTACCAATAGTTCCTATG
>NW_018397277.1:832854-833036 GCF_002168275.2 Theobroma umbraticum
TACCTTTTGAGTCATCTTCAAATGATACCGTGCCTCCTTTTTTCTTGTCCAGCTGTGCAAATAGCATTTCATTTTCAGTACTGTGTCTTGAGCAGCCACTGTCCATAAACCATGGTTGCTTCTCTTTGAGTTGAGCTTTTGAGCATGAGTCTTTTCTATTGGGCTTAACCTGCAAAACAGTT
>NW_018397277.1:833178-833310 GCF_002168275.2 Theobroma umbraticum
CATGCTTCTATTTCTACAACAGTTGTAGGATAGGTGACCAAGCTTATCACAAATTTAACATCTAGTAGAAACATTAATAAATTTTTTCTTGAAATATGTGTTTCTTTTTGGTGTTTCATTTCTTGCATTCTT
>NW_018397277.1:833729-833849 GCF_002168275.2 Theobroma umbraticum
CCACTTTCTCTTCTTCAGTGTCTGAACTCGAAACATCACTGTCTGACCAGGTTGTAGCCACCATTGCCTTATTTGATTTTCTGTTTTTCTTGGAAGTTTCTTCCTTCAACAAGGGACATT
>NW_018397277.1:834112-834306 GCF_002168275.2 Theobroma umbraticum
GTTTTCTAAATCTTCTTGCCACCATAGCTAATTCTTCATCATCATCACAGCATAAATTTTCCAGTTCTTCTTCCAGAATGCTTGCTTTTAAAGCAATGCTTTTCCTCTTTTCTTTTGCTTCTCTCTTATCTTTTTCTTCTTCTTCTTTAAGTTTCAGCTCATGAGTAAAAAGAGATCCACAAATTTCATCAAGG
>NW_018397277.1:834316-834535 GCF_002168275.2 Theobroma umbraticum
TTAAGTCCTTGACTTCTCGGATGGCGGTCACTTTTGGCTTTCAATTTTTTGGTAGGCTTCTCAGTAGTCTTTTGACAATTTCATGCTCAGAAATTAATTTGCCTAGCTGACTGAGTTTATTTGTGATGTTTGTGAACCTATAGAGCATGCTAGTGATGTCTTCACCAGGTTTCATTATAAACATTTCATAATTGTGTGTTAGGAGAGCTATTTTGGACT
>NW_018397277.1:834747-835043 GCF_002168275.2 Theobroma umbraticum
CATTTGTCATTACATTTATAGTTGAGGGAATGAAAGGTCCATCAGTAATGACATTCCACATTTCATAATCTATTGCCCTTATATAGATTGACATTTTAGTGCTTTAATAGGGGTAGTTCGATCCATCAAACAAAGGTAGTCTGTTTGTGGATTGTCCCTCAGCAATTATAGATTTTTGAAGAACCATTTGGATCTCCCTTAGAATGTTAAGCCTTAAGAGTGAGGGATCTAGCTTTGATACCACTTGTTGATCCCAAGTAAATGTGCTAGAGGGGGAGTGAATATCACTTTTTGGC
>NW_018397277.1:835070-835207 GCF_002168275.2 Theobroma umbraticum
AACAATCTAACAAGGAATGAAATCAAGAATAAAGCAGTAAATACAAAACACAAAAATTTATAGTGGTTCAATCAAAGACCTATATCCACTACCTTGATTATCCAACCAAGGATTTTTCAAATTAAATCACTATAAAC
>NW_018397277.1:835687-870000 GCF_002168275.2 Theobroma umbraticum
AACTCTGTTACAAAGATTGGAGTGAAGTGCAAAAAATATGCAGAGTGTTCTTGATATTTTTGAGCAATTTTTGATCTTGGAAGCCTTCAAATCTAATTTTTGGTTATTGGGAGGTGTTTTTATACTTGAAAAATCAATTCTTCTGACACCCAGATAGATTCTGACCGTTGAAAACAGTTTGGGAGCAATTCTGCTTGTTATTTTATCTTTTAGCATCAGTTCAAACTGCCAAACAGAATGCACTTAGTCGACTAATCGATATCACTTAGTCGACTAAGTCGTTTCTATTTTTGAACTCAGTTTTTGACAATAGACTCTGTCTTTGAGCATTTCTGACAGTACCCTCTTGGTTGACTAACAAACTTTCTTGGTCGATTGAGTCGTTTCTGTTTTTGAACCCGGTTTCTGACAGTAAGCTCTTAGTTGACTAACTCTGTCTCTTGGTCGGCTAAGTGCTATCTGTTTCACGATTTTCTTGAACTCACCAGTTTCTGTTCTGAGTTTCATCCAACCAACTCTCTTGGTTATTCAACTTAGGAGCTTCTCATTCAATTGCTCACTTATAGCTCCTTATTCTTGTTAGTATTGATATTGTCTCTTGAATTTTTAACTAATTATTAAATATATTTGTCTTGCACACTCAAGTGGAAAAGTTAGATATAGATAAATGAGAATGTTTTATTATCATCAAAAACTAATGGAGCCAACAAAAGTGACCGTCCTCAGGTTCCGAACTGACTTTGATTTATTGGTCTCTAAGTATTTACAGAAATATCAATCCCAACTACTGAAGTCTCCTTGTTTTTCCCACCTTGTTTGGACATCAACTACTAAAGTTTTGAAAACTTGGTATCATTAAGTGGAGGTCTAGTAGCAGGGAAAGAATCAATGCATGTCAAGAATTTTACTGAACCTAGCACCGGGCATCAAGCCATGCAATAATATCATTAAGGACAGTAAAAATTCTGTCATCAGGTTCCCCTTCCAGAATGCTGTGATAGCCTTCTTCATATAGCTTCAGAGTTTTGTCCTTGCTCGAGGCGTTTTCATAAAGAAACTGGCTGATTAATGGATCTGTTACCTTATCATCGGCTCCATGAAGAATCAGCAATGGAGATGAAACCTGCAATACTCTGGAATCGCCTCAATTTTTCTTTGTTATAAATATACTCTATTTGTCTAGATTAAATAATGGGAATGCAATAGAACCCTGCTGCAGACATTGGCTAATATAAAGACATATAAAACTAATTAATCATAACTGACCTTCTCGACTTGCATCTCAATTTCCTTGGTGGCCTTTAAAAGTTCAACAGCAGTTTTCAATCGTACTGGATCATTGTAACAAATCACATTGTATACAGCCTGAAATTTGAAAGAATACAACATCACTATTAACCCAGATCATATCTAAAAGCAAATACAACAAAATGTAGTTTCTGGTTTCTCCCAATGATAATAAGAAAATTCCATTGTTTTTTTGCCCATAAATATCTTTATTGATGACTAATGATGAAGCATTCTATATCATTAATAAAGAAAGAAGTGTTGTAAATATCCTATATTTCCAAAGATTCAGACATGATGAAATTTTATGCACAGAGATTGATAAGGGGACTTCTCCAAGATTTTGGTGTCTCTTATAATGCTAGCTATCAGAAATGGCAATAGAGGACCCGATGTGAAAACACAGCAAATCCTTCACTCTCTTTAAGAGAAAAACCATATTTATACTAGACGGAGTCTGGTGGCTATTAGTAAATTAAGGAGAAATATGCATTACTGCCTCCTAGGTAATCTTCAACTCAAAGTAAAACCGAAGCAGAACCAATGGCTCTTTATGTTAGTATAAATATAACTATGTCCTTCTTCATCTATGCCATGGAGATCATTCAAAACTTAAATAAAGAGATTATGGCTTCATTCATTTGTCTGCTACATGACAACAAAAACTAGGTTGACCTGCCAAGCAAGTAGGTAATGAAGCTTGAACTGTTCTTAGGATATGAATATTTCCATATGGTCTTAGCTGCTTTGATAATAATTAAAGTTAGGGCTAAGACAAAAATGTTACTAGTAACTAGGTAAATTCAAAATCCAATTAACAAACTGCTGCAAATAAGGAACGATGGAAACAGGAGAGCGGGTGCATCATCCTCCATGATGCTTCAAACTTTTAGGTTTTCGATATTTATATAACAAAAACAGGCAAAAGAAGACGTCTTGATATCCGATAAGCTGTGTAATATGTTAATTGTCTTTCAACCGTAGAACTCTACAAGTTAATTTATCCAGAGTGAGCGAAGGAAATACTAGCCATTTTCTTTTTCCTTGGGTCTCGGAAAGCCAATTCAGCTAGATCTTTCTGTGGGACAAGCTTTGCTGTTGGCATAATTTTAGACAGAAAGGTCAAAACCTTCAAAACCGGTTCTGGAGGAGTTACATCATCTGCAATCTTAGCAGCAATAAAGTTTAAATCAATTGAATGTCAAAACAGAACGTTCCTAATACAGAATGCGAACTTCAGAAGTTATAAAATAGCTGAACAGTTCAGATATAGCATGGTATTTTAACATCATCTTATGCCAGTTCAAAGACAGATCTTATTACACAGTTATTATAATTCTTCGAAGATGATGTGAAGAAAATGCAATGGCAACCAATCAAAGATCCTCAGTGACTAGCAAAAGCAAGAAAACTTATGATTTGCACAATGTCTGTTCATTCAATTCCAAGTCTTGTTGAAATAGGAGTTTTTCACAAGATTCAAAAACGTTTGCTTTCTTAACTTTCTAACATCAGAGATCTTTCAGGCTATTCAATCAAGTTTCATGCAAGCATCAGCACACTTCAGAGAAAAGCTAGACAAAGTACATTTCGGTTGTTTTTTAAGACCATGGTAGCCAGGAGAGAATTCAGTAAAATCAAACAGATGACAGAATAATTACTCTCTATGCGCAGGGAGCTTCGACTAATAAGTCAGAAGTAATACTGATGCCTGAGGGATGGGGACCTGTTCTACATGCCTGATGCCCCCAGCCTGATAGTCTTTAAGTGTTTTGGTATAGCCAAAACAAAATAGGCTGCCCTTCATATCCACAAAAATGGGAACAACCAGGAAGCTGAGACTGCAGAACTGCAATCTACATTCTTTCACTGCAGTGCAGTCTTATGTTAAATGTAGTTAAATTGATGATTGAAAGATCCCGATAATATTTCTCCAGGAAAAAGTAGCCCTATAATTTCCCCTGAAAACATTTTAAGTTTTCACTTTCTACAAGCATCAACCTGTTCCTTTCTTTCCACTTCAATTTCTAGGGATTCAGTACATTAAACTTCCAATGATTGTTAAGTTACTTCTGGGATGCTGCTTATGTTCATATAAAACAATTTATATGCTGTAAATAACTTATAGATGGTATACTCTAGAACCTATATCTGATAACTTCTTGCGATTGTTGTTGTTGCTCTTCTTCTTCTTCTCTCCCTCTCTCTCCAGTATAAACATCACTAACCTTTACTTTTGCTAGGTCAAAAGCTTAAAGAATAAGTATGTTTAAATTCAAGTTTAATAAGTAAGCAATTATTTTTATTCTTTCTTTTTGTTGAGTTATAAATTATTATTCATGGGGTATTGAGGTTTGTTCATGTATATTTACCTAGCATTTAGGAAGAAGAACTTGTAAACCAATTGAGTGGTGCACACATTTATACTCTTTAAATAGAACTTCTTACAATCTTATGGATCCACAAGAATCAAATCTATCTAAGGAAGAATGAGGAACTTACTTTACACATTGGCGCTACAAGGATTATTCCATCCCATCCTTGTGGATCCTTCAAGTGAACTTTGAGAGTAACAGCTCCACCCATGGACTGTCCCAATATGAAGAAGGGCAATCCTCTAGATTCAGGTCTTTCTGATAATCAATAATATAAAGCAAAATCACAACAGCTTCTCAAATTAACCACTCCAATGTAAAAGTGCAAAATGTATGATGATTGATTGCAAAACAAGGCAATTCCAGGTACTATTTTCCCACCTTTGATTTTTGCATATTGTTCAATGACATTGTCAGCTAATTCATCAAAGCTATAGATGTAACCGTGCAATCCTTCAGAGAGACCGAAACCTGGATGATCAATAGCATAAACACCATAGCCGGATGCGGCAATGAACCTAGCAATGCCTGTAATCCCAAATTATCCATGCATTAAATAAAGTCGTTGTACATGGCTCAACTACTGAAACAAAATAAAATATAAGCCCATGAAGTGTGAAGAATTTAAATTTATTCTATGAAGAGACACAATCAACAAACCTTCAAAGAAGAAAGTGCAAGTATCACCATATCCATGGCAAAAACAAACAGCACCCTTAATCTTAACTCCTGGTTCTGGCATCCAGCTTCTAAAGAAAATCTCCAGTCCCTTTGAATTCCTTTCAATCCACTACGAACATCAAGAAAACATAATTAAGTTCCAATAAGTAAGCATTTATAGTGGTAAATTAAAAGAAGAAAAAATTTTCCGCTTGGCTTGGGATGATATTGACGACAAAGTTCCTTTATGGGTCATGCCACACTTAGACTGGAGGACATAGCTTGGAGATTCTGAGTAACATCGAAAGAGTACTCCGAACTTCAGTTAAGTTGTCGCCTTTTTTACTTGCAACACACAATTAACCCATATTTTTAAAACTTAATTTGGAAAAATTTTCCATTCTTTTACTCGCTTACCACTTTCTATGCATACAAGGGTTCTGCAATTTAGACAGAATTTAAAGTATCTCATTGTAGTACAGTGAGCTATTTTCCCTTCCTCTCTTCATTTTCTGGGTAAAAACAAAACAGAGCAACTCGAATAAATAAACAAACGCTTACCTCCTCTGTTCTCACACCAGCAGGAGCCATCTACCATCAGTCAATAAAATTCCCCCCATCCCGCCAAAAAAGATAAAAACACAAACATCAGTTACAATTTCCATTAGAAAAGCTAAAATATTCAAAAGATGAAACTGCTAATTCAGCTACAATCGTTACCAAGTCAAACAGACCTTGAACAAGCAATGATCAAGCTGCTGCTGCACTTGGATGAAAGCAGATCGAACTCTTCTACGAGCGGCAGCATAGTCAAGATTCTGTGAAGCAATCAAGTTCAACTCTTCACTGACTCCCTCAATCTTCTTCTTGCCCGCAGCTGTTGCGACAGTTAGGCGACGAGTTCGTTGAAGTGGAAGTGCTGGAGTGGGAGAAATGGTAGGAATCGAAAGCTTTGGTGGATGAGAGGATGGAGAGTTGAGTTTTCGGGGAAGAAAAGGTGACCAGGATCTGAAAGTCAGAGAGAGTTCCATGGTTAATGCCTCAATAGGATTTGGCGGTGGAGCGTGGAACTCAAAGCCGCTGTCAATGTAGTAGTATTATAAGATGGATGAAAAAGCAAAGCCAATTTGCACGTTACTTTTCCTGCCCAATTCTTAAACTTTTGCTCGAATGCTCGTGGTCCACGTGCGTCTTTGTTTTATATCTGGTCAAATATATTTTATTCAACCTTTCGAATCAAAAAGGTCCCGGGAACTTTCATCGATTAGAAATTCCAACAATTTCATCAAAAAATCCTTCTGTCATATATCGTATGGGAAGTGATTGTTACTCCATGGGCTAGCTGAGGGCTGATTGATTGATATTATGGTAGTTGGGGTTTTGATTTTATTCCTCCAAATAGATCGGTCGGTCTTTCTACACCTAGCGAAACGCATTGGTGAAAAGAAGTGAAAAAACTTGTAATCCGGCCAAAGTAAAAAAAAAAAAAACCCAAAGTAGATTATTTCCTCTGCGACTTTTGGATTTTGTTTCCGGCTACCAAGAATTGGCTGCAAGTTAATTGCTGCTTTGTCTCATTTAACAACAAAGCATCAGTCAGCAGCCGAAAAAGAAAATCCAAAACAAAACAAGAAAATAATTGTATTTGTCATATGTCATCTTAATAATTACGGTAACTTATTAATTTCTTTAATGAAGCCTAACGGATATGTGGTCACTTTGTGAAATTTAAATATTTCACTATCCATGTTCTATATTATAATAATAACAATAATTTAATATTATCAACCACTTTTACTGAATGGTTCAAATGTCAAGCCAACAAAATTTCGGCTCAAAACCAGGCTGCCTCCACTCCTCATCTGCTATTTTTCATTGTAAAAAACCTTTGGAATGTAGTTAATAATCTGTTCACTGCTCCTTCCCTTTGCTTTCTGCAAACACTTGTTGATATTTTCTTCTTTCTTTATTCTTATCATTTGAGCATGAAACATTATGTGCATGTGTTCCACGTCATAGCAAATGAAGCATGCCCATGCTAGCTTCTTAAGAGCT
Organism: Theobroma umbraticum; assembly: GCF_002168275.2. Classification (NCBI taxonomy): domain Eukaryota; kingdom Viridiplantae; phylum Streptophyta; class Magnoliopsida; order Malvales; family Malvaceae; genus Theobroma; species Theobroma umbraticum. The sequence continues at coordinate 842,065 of NW_018397277.1, forward strand.
TAGATTTTCTAATGTCCCACAATATATTTTAGAGCTACTTTTCTATACAAACGAGCGGTGAGAATATTAAGTTTTACAAGTGTGTTTGTAAAAATATGTATCTCTTTAATAGTTTTGTTAATTTTTTTAATTTTTAATTATAAACTAAAGAAAATGTGATAAGCATTTAAACTCCTTTTGTGAATTGTCCCACATTAAATATAGGAGAGTTTTGTGTTTCTATTCTCTTTGTATGGCTGCTTAAAGCTGAAAATAATGGTGTTCTTTTTCTTTCTTTTGACATAAAACACCACCAAAAAAAAAAGATACTTTTCGTGTTAGGGTTAATTTTCCCTCGCTTTAAAGTCTATACAATCCTCACTAATTCTTTTAACAATGGTAAATGTAACCCTCACAACCTCTCTCTATAAGTCCTGTTGCCAATCATATATAACGAGGCATAACATCCTTGCTATTGATTTCATATTGTTTTTTATGATAAAAAATATGTCCTCATTGTGGTCTAATGTGTGTGCTTTAGTGGCCCACGTAATATATCATCAAGTAGACTTAGCCTTGAAATGAAGTAGATCCAAGATGAAATCCGTTAAGGCCCAGCTAGCTATGTTAATCGATTAAGCATGAAGTGTTAGTTGATTAAAATTTTGAAGCTGTGAACTAGAGACCAACTCAAACAAAGGTTAGTCGATTGAACGTGTGCGGAAGCATTTCATAGATATAGAATTCTTATGAAAACTACTTCGATCAATCAAAATTCCTTTGTCATGCGATTAACTGGAAGGATGAAGTTTAACATCTCAACTGGTTAAACGAACTAATGAAGAATCTTATGCTTATAAGCTAGGATGTTGGATAACTCATCAATCATGTGAACCTGCAAGTTTGCTGTAAAATTCTGTTAGCTCCAATGGATAGATTTCCTCAAACAGCAACAATTTTCAAAAACTATTTATAAGGAAAAAAGGAGGAGGTTCATAGTATCTAGAGAGAGATCAGAATAGAACGAATTGGGTTGGAAAGTATAAAGAACTCTTTTTTAGTTTATCTTTACTCTTTGAGCTTAACTTTAATCTTTAGGAAAGAATGTTTATGTGTTGTAAAAGGTGTTATCAGACTAGTTGGTGATCAAGTTGCATATTTGTAAAAGTTGCTTTGGTTCATAAGCGTGGAATTGCTCACTAGTTTTTTTTTTTATTGTTAGAAGCACTTAAAGGGTTGTATGAACTAGGAATAGAGCTTAGGATATAGCTAACCTTGTAAAAGCTTGGTGTAAGTAATTAATTACACTTTAATTTAGTGAAGTTAAGATTAAAAATCCTTGGCAAGGGTTGTAAAGGTAATGGATTGTGAAAAACCCAACTTAAATAGGAGATCATTGGTAAATCCCTGCCCTTGCTTGTTTGATGGCATTCCCCTTTTTTGGTCAGCAGCATCTTTGGTCCTTCGTCTTCTTTTGTAGAGCTGTCAATATGGGCTGGCCTGGCTTAACCCGACCCAAGCCCTTATGGGTTGAGAAAATATGGGTTGGGCTAGACCCACCCATTTTTTATATGGGCCATCAAAACATCAACCTAGCCTACTCCTTGTTAGCCCATGGGCTGGGTTGGGCTAGCCTATTTTTATTTTTTTTTAAAAAAACTCATTTTTATAATTTTTTCTAACAAATTTTCTATTAATAAAATTGTTCTTAGATTTAATTCATAAATTGAATAATAAAAACATGTTACAAATAAATAAATTACACCAAATATAAAAAAAAAAATAAATTACATAATAAAGTTGAAATCTTTAACACAAACTACTATCCCATAAACATAAGTCTATAACTAAATAATAAAAATTTCAAAACTCATTTATATCCTCCTCAATCCTCATTCTCAAGTAAAACATTTAAATCTTATTTAGACAACAATGATTTCTCAAGGTCTGAATTATTATTAATTTATCATCTAATATTCATTACCATAAAAGAAAAAGAGATAATAAGTTTTAATCTAAATTAAAATTTTTAATTTGACAAGTAAAGATTAAAGACATTGAAATATATAAAATAAGCAATGCCACTGGTAACTAAATTATTAATTTTACATAATTAAATATATAAAATTATTTAGTTAAATATATAAAATTATTAAATTAATAAAATTATTTTTTTTGACCCATAAGGCTGGCCCGCCCCAGCCCACCTCAGCCCACTGATTTGGTGGGCTGGCCCATTTAGGCCCTGTTCTAATATGGACCTAAATTTTTTAGCCTAGCTTGTCCCATATTTAATAGAAAATGGGCCAACTCAATGGGCCAAGCCCATTTTGACAACTCTATTCTTCTGTTGCTGGTGGATGGAATGGCTTTTGTTCCTTTTTGTAGTCTCTTTTGTGAAAAGTTTGGTTTCCTTTTCTTAGCTATGTATAGTTACGTTATATGCCCTGTCTTTTCTTCTAAGGGTTGTTTCTAGTTTTTCGGTTGTTTGTGGTAGGGGATGTCCAGTGTTTGGTTTAGTATGATGTTTTGGCTGTTTCCCATAGCCTTTGAAAGGTCGGTCCTTTTTTGCATAGTTCACCAGAGCTTATTCTAGGTTTTTTTTTTTGATAAGTAGTGCTTATTCTTGGTTGATAATGAATTCTATTTTTTTAAATGGGTAAATCCTTAGCTGAGCATGTAAGTTACTCTTTTAAACCAATATTTTGAACTTTCATCTTTGAAAATTATATGTATTTTTAGCTAGTAAATTTATTTGAAAGATGGTAGAGAGAGATAAGTCAAATGCGTGTATTTTAAAGTAAATTTACATTTTGTGACTAGAGTATGGATACTTACAAGGCATTGATACTTGCTACTTAGAAGATTTTTAAAAGGTATTTTAAACAACAAGTATTGATACCTTTTTCAAAGGTATCGATATTTGAAACCCGAAAAAGAAAGTATCGATACTTGAGCCCAAAGTACCGATACCTATCATCGTTTTTGCAAAAATAAAAGGAGGTAAAATAGTAATTTGACTTTGAAAATTTCCTCTTTAGGTTAGTTTTGACCTTCCCCCCTCAGTTTGGTCACCTTTTTTACCTCAATTTCTCTAGCTTCACATTTTTCCTTCAACTTTTAACTTTCACTTCTTTCTCACTCATCAATCACCTTTTGCACATGACTCCAGCTTTGGATTCCATTTTCTAAGCAACAAGGGTAAGATTTCAACTATTAATCTTTACAAATCTATAGTTTTCAATTCTGATTTTCTTGTTTTAAAATAGATTTTGTTACTCTCTCTAAGGGTTAGCTATTTCCACTTGTTTCTCTCTATATAAGCTCACCAAGGTAAGAAAGACATAGATTTAAGTATTTATAGCATTTAATTTACCTTTGAACAGTAGATGAAGTGTTGGAAGTTAGATTAGAATGTTATTAAGTTGGGTTATGCTAGCTTATTTTCAATTTATGAAATTTATAACCTTAAGTTGAGTTAACGATGAACACTTGAATGTTAAAGGAACTGTAGAAGCTCCAAGAATTAATTTGAAATGAAGTATTGGTGTGTCGATTGGGTGCTAGCAAAAGGATTATTTTGAGGTGAGTAGATACGACATTTTAAGTATTTTGATAATAATATATATATATATATAAGAGCATGTTTATTTAACACTATGGTTTACATGATTCTCATGTCATTTTCCACAATTTGTGAAAGGTTAAAAGATGAATTGAATGTTTCAAAAGAGTTTTCAAATGTATCTATGTTATGTAAATATATATATATATATATATATATATATATACTATGTTAGATAAATAAGCTTAAAGTAAAGTAACCAAGAGAGAGATAGGGGTGAACTGGTTATTAAATAAAAACCCATTTTTTATGATTTTCAACACAGTTGAAGTAGAAAGAGTAGTGTTATAAGAATAGAGTATAAGCTAAGCAACTAAAGTGTAGACAAGTAAAGAGTACTCAGCCAAGTTTTTATAGAGGTTTGGCTTTTGATGCCTACATCCTCTCCCTTGATAGCACAAGGAGTTCGAATCTACTATCAACTAGCCTTTTAACACAGGATTAGGCATAACCTTTACAACCGAATGTTTTTTCAAGGATCAAGCACAACCTTCACCAAAGTCATTAATATTTTAAGATCGAGCACAACCTTCATAACCAAAATACCTTTTAAGGATCAAGCACAACCTTTACAACCATATACCATTTAAGGATCATGCACAACATTTTAACCTTTTGCTTGGAGGTATAACCTTAACAGTACCTTTCAAGGAGGTATAATCTATCTAGTTTAAAGCCTATAATAAGGCTGGTAAGGAATTTGAGTACAAAAAGGTGAGAGCTTTCTCAAGAATGACGAATGATGAAGTGAAGTTTAGGCTCAAGAAACTTTATCTAAGAGATAAAAATGTGAACTTGATTTTTCGCTTTTGCTCAAAAGAAAGAATTTTTTTTTTTTGCTTTAGGCTCTCTTTCTTGTTTTCCCTATTTTCTCTATCTTTAAAATAGATTAATATCATTAAAATCATTACTGTCAATGGCTTTTTCATCATGTATTTATAAGCAATGAAGAATATACCTGTTAGAGCAAATTTCAAATGATTTTTGTACATTTTGGTTAGCTTGCACATTTATGTTGCACATGGAGAATCGATTCTTAGATCATGAGTTGTTGGTTCTTCTTGTCATTTTTCAAAGTCTATAACTTTTTGTTTTTGTAGAATTGATTCTTTCTTCTTGAGATATCGATTCTTCCACAACTTGGTTCAAAGGTGACACTTTTATACTTTTGTGGAGTCGATTCTTCTTTTTTAAGGTGTTGGTTCTTCACTGTGGTCTGGCACCACAATTTGAATTTGAGCTTGATTTTTGACACTCCAATGTTATCTAATTTTACCATCTCTTTTTTTTTTCACTAAGTTTTTGATTTTTGTTGTTGGTGCTTCAAGAATCGATTCTTAAGAACCAATATCTTCTTCTTAAAGAATCGATTCTTTGTTTTCAAACTTGTGACTTTTGATTCATTCTCGCTCAAAATTGATGATTGCTTCATGGAGAATCAATTCTTTTATGCTTGGATTCTTTCTTCTGCATTCTGTCTTTCCAAAACCGATTCTTGCTCTTCGAGATGTTGACTCTTATCTGTTCCTAAAGCTTCTATCTTTCAAGAACTGACTTTTCTTTCTCAAAATCGATTCTTCCTGTAATAAGAGAATAAATTTTGCTTTCTATTCAATTGAGAATCCATTCTTTTCATTCTAAAGATAGATTCTTAAGGTCGACACTTAGGGTTTGAGTTATCTTAAACATATTTTTCTATGCAAGATAAACTTCAAAACTCTTAAAGATTTTCTTCAAGTTTAAAAACATTTTCCAATCATTTCCAAAGCACATTTGGATCACACAATTTTGTCATATCAAAACCAAAGTAAAGCTAACAATCTTTCCTTTTTTGATATGACAAAATTAAGACCTAAATTTGCTCATAGAAGAACTCCCCCTAAATTTGTGCTTAACATTTCAAAAGATTCCAAAACTAAGGTAACATTATTAAAAGGATTTGAAAGGATTTTTCTTGAATAGAGCTCCCCTTGAATTTGTGCACTTTTCAAAAGATTGCATGATATCTTCAAAATATATTTGAAATAAATTTTCAAGAAAATCTAGCCATCAACATATGTAAAGCTTTTGGCAAATTTACTCCTAATATTCTCTTTTGTTTTGTTATATCAAAAGGAATAAAAAATAGAGTTGGAATAATGGGAAGAAAAACTCATAGCAGAACGTAGCAGTAATAGTACAAGTATGAATACCATTTAAAAACAAATCACATAGACATTCATAGGAAGAAGGTTCAATCAATCATACTTATTAGTTTGTTTTCAATCATCAATGATACACATGGAAAGAGATATCAACATAAAGAAATATAATCTAAAGAGATATTTCATTAAGTAAAGGATATATAAAATAACATTTGTAATACAATCATATTAGAACAAAACAAAAATGCATGCAAATGATGTGCAATGAAATGTCTAAGGTTTAGAACCAGTATCAGATTTAGAGCTATCAAGGTTATGAATTATGATGGAGGTTGTTTTGTCCATTCTATCATTTAGCTTTTCTTGATTGTGTGCCAAGTCTATCTGATTCTGCACCAACTATTTCATTGCTTTTTCAAGTTTGCTCACTATTGCTTGGAACTTTTCAATTGAATGGTAGCAATGATCAAATACATTTTGAAATTGAGGGACAAACTTTGAGATTGAATCCTTTCTGCTTAATTTTCTCAACATTTTATTCAACCATCCTTCTTTGATTTTCAACCTTGGCACTCAGAAACTAAAATGCACCTTAACCTATGTACATTGTGCTAGGTTGGATGGATGGCTCTTCAGTAGTTTGAGGAGTGGCTATTGATGAAGTAGCAAGAAAATTTGTGCAAAAGGAGTCCCTAATATTGGTTATTTAGCTTGTATCCTTTCTTGTGCTCCATCATTCTTTACCCAACTATTTAGTTCAGCACTATACTTGTAACCCATTTTTCCAAGACTATTTTTGTCCAAGAATTTTATCTTGTTTTGCATTTTGGGTTTGTCAATGCTAGTGTCAAGTTTTAGCTTGTTAATTAACTCACATACAGCCATACCACAGACCAGATTATTTTTTGCTCCTTGAGCTAAATATTTCATAACTCTAAAGATGAATTGATCAAGATCAATGGGTGTTCTTCTTTTTATGTGGTGCATGAGCCACATTTTCTCAGTTGTCACTATAGAATACTTGGTTCCAATGGGCTTATGTTGTAAACAACAATGAAGTGTAGAATTCTGTCACAAAGACTTAGCCTTGATGCACTGTTAGGAAAATTGGTCATACCAAGAACTCAACATTTAACTCATTTTTTGGAATTGCATTTTCCTCTACCATATAAGTGATTGTGTTTCCACTTGGTGGTTTTAGCTTTAATACCTTTTGAAGTAATGATGAAGCAGCAAGGGGGTAATGATATATGATCCACCAGCAAGTGAAGTAAGGAATGAATTGTCATCACTCATTTTATCCTTATCATCGTCACCTTCATAATTAGTAGTTCCATTTGAATAGAATATCCTAACAAGATCTTCGTAAACTCTCTTTTTTAGGTTTAAATAATCATACCAACCCATTTCTCTTAAGTTCTTAATATAATGAAATTTAAATTCATTTTCTAACCAATCTAGATCAATAATTCTCCCATGAAATACCTTTCTTGTAGCATAATGCTCACCAAACATTTCCTTTCCTCTAGAGTTGAGAAGTGTACATCAAAAGCATTAATTTTCTCTTTCCTCTAGTTCTTGGTTCAGATAGCAGGAGCTTTACCCTTCTCTTCTCTTGATCTTTTTGATGCCAATTTTTTAAAAATTGATTTGATTTTGAAGGTTAAGTGTAGGGAATCAAGGGTTTTGAAAGAAGGTGATGATTTGGTGCCATCTTGTTGATTTTTTGTGTACTGAATCGTTTCTTTAGAAAACTTGTATTTGCAAATGAGTTAGCTAGAATGTAATAGAAAAATTTGTAAGTAAAGAGCATTTTTTAAAAAGTTTCAATCTTTTGACATTTAAATGATCACTCTTGAAGGGAAAATGTGTTTCAGAGAGAAAAAATTGGAGAATCGTGACTTTTGAATGATTTTCAGAGATAAAAGATGTGTTTTTAAACCTCAATCATCTATCGATTCTTTGTGCCTTAATGTTTTGAGTTTTGCGAGTCCCTTTGTTTCAAAAAATAAATAAATTCTTTGAAATAATGAAGTCAGTTCTTTTGGCTTCTAAAATTTTAAGAAGACATTTTGCGTTTGAAGAATTGATTCCTTGAAAATGAGAAGTCAGTTATTGAATAAAAAGGGAGGTAAATACAAGTTCTGTATAGCATGAGAAAAGATTCTAGAAAATTAAGATGTCGATTCTTGTACTTGATAGTCTTGACATAATAAGAATTTTTTACCCAAAACAAATACAAAAGACCTTTTCAAAGAATAATTAAGTTTAGTGCGTGATCTTTTTGGGATTTTAATGATGCACATCTATGAAATAATATATGAATGCAACAAATCATCAATATGCTTATAGAATGATCATCAAAAGCATCAATAATTTAAATCACAAATTCAAAGAATCATGCTTTATCCAAAGTGTGATCCAAGAGTTAGGTTCTCATTATTAGAATTTATCAACCATAGTCAAGTTATGATATATATGTTATTCAAGCAAATACATACAATAAAAAAGAAATCAATTAATAAAAACTTCATCCTTCATAAGCAATCGATTATTTTTTATAGTAGATGTCACTTGATTTTGCTGTATGCTCAATCTTTAAAATTTTGTTTCTCCTTATTTTGATTCCAAATGCTTGTACTTTTCATTTCTGTTGATCATTTTTCTTGGACTACTGATCTTTGATCTTCACATGCTTTTATCTTTGATAAATGGCCGCCTCAAGCATTTTCTTCTACCTGCAAAACAAAATCAATTTGTGACTTTGGTACCTAGGCTTTCTTGTGTGCATGTGTGTTAGTCTTTCCAAATTTGGTTCTACTTGGAACCTCAAATATTTCAACAACTCTCCCCCAGGTAGGTTTAGATCCTTTTGGAACCCATACCTTATTGACAATATTTTCTTTAGGAGAAGTTTCCTAAGGTGGTAGAAATATACAGAGTGACCAATCTTTTGACAGTAAATACAAAATGTGATGCACTAAGTTTTTCATTTTCCTTTTCAAAAAAGGTCTTTATTTTTGTTTCTTTTAGTGTTCTATCATATCCAATACCTTTTATATCAAAGAAAGCCTTTTGAGTTTCAAGCATTTCATTAAGCTTTTACGAACATATATTCCATTTAAAGAATGATTCATTTAATTGCTTAGTTTTCTTTTTCAAGACACTTACTTCATCCTCTAAATGTTTGACCTTGTCTTCTAAGTTAATTTTTAATTTATTGAGACAACCATTTTCAGCCTTGAGTTTAGAAATAATCTTTTTATATTTCAAGGTCATGTGCTCAAATTCAAAAGCTAAATCATTATATGCATTTTGAAGTTCATCAAATGTATGTGAATTATCATTGTAATCATATGAGTAGAAGGAAATATTTGAGGAGCATACCTTGGAGGTTTCAACTCCCATGAAACATAAGTTTGCAACTTCTTCCTCTTTCTCATTTTGTGATTCATCACTGTCACTACATGCATCAACCATTGCTTTTTTCTTGAAGTTTCTTGAGTGATTCTTCTTAAATTCTGGACATTCATATTTAGTCTGGCCAAGCTTTATAACAAATGATGTGGTCTTTTCCATGATCATCTTTTGGAATGTCTCTTCTCAAATTTCTTCCTTCTCCATATTTTCTAAGAGGCTTATCATCTATCTTGCTTGTTTACTTTTTAAAAATCTATTGAATTTTTTAATCAATAAAACAGCCACTTCATCATCCTTTTCTTTGTTATCATTCTTAATAATTTTTTCATCATTTTCTTGAGCAGCTTTACGAGCGATGCACTTTCTCTTCATATCTCCTTTAAGTGTTCATCCCTTTCTTCTTCATGTCTAAGGGTCATCTCATATGTGAGTAGGAATCTTAAAAGCTCATCAAGCTTGAGAACATTTTAGTCTTTAGTTTCTTCTATAACAAGAACCTTGGTTCTCCATGACTTAGGTAAATAATGGAGGATTTATTTCTCTAATTGTCCATTGGAAATTCTTTCCTAAGGTTTTCAGTCCTCCTATAATCTTAGTGAATCTCTTATATATTTCCTTGATGAACTCTCCATCCTTTATCTTAAATAGGTCATAGTCAAATATCAACATACTAATCTTTGATTCCTTTACTTGAGTTGTGCCTTCATAGCAATTCTCTAACGTGTCTCAAATTTCCTTTGCTAAAGTGCACATTGCTACCCTATTGAACTCACTCTCACTAAGAGTACACAAAAGTGCTGTTATAGCTTTGTGGTTAAGCTGTATCAACTTCTTATCTTTATCATCCCACTTACCTCTTGTTTTTACATGTCTCTCATTATCTACAAACTTACTAGGAACATGAGGTCATTTTTTAATAATATCCCATAAATTTAAATCTATGGATTGAATAAGGTTTGCAAACCTTATCCTCTAGAATGGATAATTTTCATTGATAAACAGAGGTGGTCTTATCATTGACTGTCCTTCACCAACAAAATTGAAAGAGGCCGTATTTGTTACTTTAAGCTTTTCTTCAAGATCTCTTAAAAGTTGTTAGACTTGTAAACTTGAGAACCTGCTCTGATACTAATTATTAGATAAATAAGCTTAAAGTAAAGTAACCAAGAGGAGGGTTGAATTTGTTATTAAATAAAAGTTGTCCCCTCTTTGAATTTTCAACACAATTGAAGTATATAGAGCAGAGTTATAAAAACAGAGTATAAGCGAAGAAAGTAAAGAGTACTTAGCGAAGTTTTTACAGAGGTTCAGCCTTTGATGCCTACTTCCTCTCCCATGATAGCACATGGAGTTTAAATCGACTATCAACTTACCTTTTAACATAGGATTAGGTGTAAACTTTACAACTAAATGCATTTTCAAGGATCAAGCACAACCTCAACCAAAGTCACTACTTTTTTAGGATCAAGCACAACCTTTACAACCAAAATGCCTCTTAAAGATCAAGCACAACCTTTATAAGCAAAATGCCTTTGAAGGATCAAGCATAATCTTTATACCTTTTGCTCAAAAGTATAACCTTAACACTATATTTCTAAGGAGGTATAAACTATACAATAGTGGATTCTTAAAAGAATCTTTAGCTCAAATCTCTAATAAGGTTGGTAAGGAATCTAAGTTCAAAAAGGCGAGAGCTTTCTCAAGAATGATGAATGATGAAGTGAGGTCTAGGCTCAAGATAATTTAGCTAAAATATGAAAATGTGAACTTATTTTTCTGCTCTTGCTTAAAGGAAAGATTTTCTGCTTTAGGCTCTCTTTCTTGTTTTTGCTCTTTTTTTTACCTCTCAAATTGTTCAAATTGTTTCTTTCAAAGCCTTTTTCATCAAGAATATATTTTAAAATGAATTTCTTACATTTTGGTTAGCTTGCACATTTTTGTCACACATGGAGAATCAATTCTTTGATAATGAGTTGTCGGTTCTTCATGACATTCTTCAAAGCCTAGAACATTTTATTTCTATAGAATCGATTCTTCCTTCTTGAGATGTCAATTCATTCACAACTTGGTTCAAAGCTAACACATTAAGACTTACATAGAATCGATTCTTCTGTTCCAATGTATTGGTTCTTCACTATGGTTTAACATTAAAATTTGAATTTAAGCTTGATTTTTGGCACTTTAATCTTATCCAATTGTACCATATCTTTCTTTTTAACCAAGTTTTTGATTTTTGTCTTGGTGCTTCAAGAATTGATATCTTCTTCCTCCAGAATCGATTTTTTGTCTTCATACTTGAGATATATGGTTCACTCCCGTTCAAAACCAATGATTGCCTTATGGAGAAGTGATTTTTACATGCTCGGATTCTTTTTTCTGCATTTAGTTCTTCCAGAATTGATTCTTACTCTCTGATGTGTCGATTCTTCCCAAATTTAAAGCTTTTATCCTCTTAGAACTAACTTGTTCTTTCTCAAAATTGATTTTTCCTGTAATAGGAGAATAAATTTTTCTTTCCATTCAATTGACAATTGATTCTTTTCATTCAAAAGATCAATTCTTAAGGTTTGTACTTAGAGCTTCAGTTATCTTAAAAATATTTTTCTATGCAAGATAAACTTCATAACTCTTGAGGATTTTCTTCAAGTTTAAAAACATTTTTCAATCATTTTTTAAGCATATTTAGATCAATCAATTTTGTCATTTCAAAACCAAACTAAGGCTAACAATCTAGGATGGTGTGCTAGATATGTGAATTGATGGTAAAACATGTGAATGAGAATGTACATGAGTATAAATGCATGTTGGACAAAGTAATGTTCAATCCCTTTTTGGATATGTATATGGATATTTGTATGTTGGATTGGAATAAACATGTGTATTTGTATATGAATGGTAATGTTGAAATAATGTTAGTGGATAAATCTTATTAGGTAGCATGATTAAAAGTGTGTAAAGAGATGGCCATATGTGTAGAGATGAGGGCACATGCTTATCTAATTGTCTCATGGAGGGTGGCCATGGGTGTCGAGAGGAGGGCCTATGTGCACTAAAACATATATTGGAAGGTGGCCATATATGTAGAGAAAAGGGCACATGTTCATCAAATTGATGTTGTAGGCATATGTTAAATGTGATAACACATACTTGGTATAATGATAGTATTGAATGTGGAAAAATTAAATTGAGGGAGATCCCATGTTTTAATTATGCTATGTAAATGTATTAGATCTTGTGTTGTACAATTATTGTTGAGAATGGTCGAGTCGGGTCACGTTTGTTGTCAAGTCAAGCCTTATATGTTATGTTAAGATATATGGTTATGTAGCCAAGGTTGGCAATACTCATGATTGTTTACACATGCCAAGTGAAACTTATGTTGGGCACCGAAATGGGTGTGAATGACTTATGATGCAAATGGTCATGAGACCTTAGATGTTAATGAGCATAAGAAACATGCAGTATTATTGACAAATGTGATAAATGTGGATATTGATGAATGCATACATACATGTATTTATGCATACCTTGTGTTGTGTGATCGGACTAAAATGGTGTACATGGACACCCTTATATATACGATGAATATTAAAAGTATGATGATTTAATGTGCAAGGCTTGCTTAAGTCTACTGGGCCACACCATAGATGGATCTAGGTCTAGGTTGACTAATCCACTATAAATTGCTTTGCATTGTTCACTTCTCTTTACCCTTCCTTACTTGGTGAACTAAATGATTCATACTTTATATTCCTTGAGATCTTTATTGCATTAAACCTTAAAGGGTTTCAAAAATTCATAATTTTTTGAACTATTATTGACCCCTTCTAACATTGCTTGCTTAAGATTAATAAGCGGTATGTGAGAGTCTCTTGATATTAAAGGGTTAGCATCCTCACAATGATCCAAGATGATAATATGTAATATTAATGTAGCTCAAGGGTAATCCACACATAAACTTCATTTGGTTGATGAGAAAAATTACCAAAAGAGTACTAGGATGTCCATATATATGTTGAAACTTGTGACCATGAGATCTAGGATTTGATTAAAGAAGGCCCATTTGTATCCACAAAAATCTGTCTCACAATTAATGAGAAGATTGCCAAAAAATGAAATGAGTTGACTAAGCTTGAAATAAGAAAGGTGTAAATCAAATTCAAAGCTATAAACACTTTATTTTGTTCTCAATTCAACATAGTACCACATGTAATGCTTTTAAGAAAATCTAGGAAAAGCTAAAGATCAAACATGAAGGCACCACTCAAGTTAAAGAGTCCATGATCACAACATTCTTATATTAATATGAGATCTTTAAGATGCAACCTAGTAAATCAGTCACCATAATGTTTGATAGATGTACAACTATTACTAATCAACTGAAGTAGTTAAGGAAGGTCATTGTCACATTTTAGTTTAGGGGACATGATTGAACCAAGGACTTACGTAGGTAAGGCCCACTAGGCCCAAGCAAGCCTCTTACTTGTCAAACATATTTTGTTCATTCATATTATGGGTTCACATAATCTTATAATCTATTTCATAGTTAACTGAATGCACCATCATACAATATGGAATTCTGCATCATAAATATGGAAATGCTTTCATTTATACATCAACATCTTTATATCATATTAACTGATGTACCATAGCATATAAACATGTATATGTACCCTTAGGTGATTATATAAGATCTCAAGCCATTATAACAAATCATTTGGTTAAAACATGTAAAGTATAAGGCCACCTTGTGGCTACATAACCATGAAAAATATCCAGCAGAATAAGAATATAAACATAAAGATCAACTCATCAATGGAACAAGACTTAACCCTTTAGGCTACAAGTTGGCTTTTAAAACACCTTTAAATTATTGAAAATAGAGTTATCCAAGAACAATTCATGTGATTTTAATTGAAACTAAATTTATGTAAAAGTTTAAAGTGAAATGGGAGTTGAAAACACTTGAAAACCTTGTGAAAAAAGAGTAAAAACACTATTTTGTAGTTGAAGTATTAGTACTTCTTTATGGGGTATTGTGAAACCCCAACTTTTATTATATGGAATTTGATTAGCTATATTTGATTTTTGAGTATTGGATGAATTCTTCTCAATCATTTGGTTATAATTCTTCATGAAAATATTGTTAAATTTATGGATGATTAATGGTTGAAAGTATGAAAATGAAAGTAAGCCAAATGAATAGATTTTTACATGTTAAGGCAAGAAGGGTCGATCTTTAGGCTAGGAGGGTCAATCCTTGAAAGTTGTCACAGCCCAAACTCGGGGGCCATGACTGGTGCAAGAGTCCAGTAGGCAAATCCCACAAGACTCGAACAAGCCTCAAAATATAAATGCGCAGAATATCAGTTGATTGTACACATCATTTGTCCAACAAAAATGCACAATAGGATTTGTTTTTATATCATAGGTTTCAAACATCTTTTACAATCCTTGCACTATGGCACGTAATTCAATGCATCTTTATGCACAATAGAAGAAAAAGTGCAAAAATGCATTATATATAGGTAGCCATACCTTGGTAAACATAATGGGGCCATACTTGTACAAAACAAATAAATAGAACCAATGGCAACATAGTGCCTACAAAACAAAATTAGACTAAACCATGATCAGTGGAATGGAATCGTAAGGTGGGAATGCTTACCAGATGCCAAAATGTTTGTTTAGGGAACACGTTAACCACTCGTTCCCCTTGTAGGAGTCCCGATAATTTATTTACCTGCATAAGGAAACAATTTGATTGAGGTGAGTCTTTTTATAACTCAGTGAGTGAGCGTGAAGCAAAATCAAGCCATAATGGAAGAGTTTTTATTAAAATAGATAGTTCCATAAACATGTGACATAATGTATTTGTAATACAAAACAAAGAATGCAAACAATACATCTTCACTTAAATCAGTTCGTATGGGAATCATCCTAGTACCTCATATCACATACTCAAATGTCCATAGAGTCACATTTTATATCCTTCTATTCATTTAACTCAGACAACAATTAACAGATTTCAATATAAATCATGTATATTCGATATTTATATAACTTCGAGCCTGTTAGCCTTTCATACATAAGGTCATCCTTTTTAGGATGCATATCAGAGCTTACCATAGTTGTTAACCAAACCACACATATATAAATCTTTTCCAATCCAGCACATGGCTATATGTAATAGATCACTAGTTTCAGTTTACCTTAAGGCTTGTTGCCAATAGCATATCCTTTTGACAATTCTACGAATACCACCCTAAGTAAGAGCATAAGTTAAGAAATCCTTGGGTGAAAATGTGAAAATTTTTGTTTGAAACACATCCATTTGACCTATATCTTTCTTATATAAACATATGCTCCTAGTAGCTTAAGAATTTGAGCTTTTCTAAAGAAAGTTTTCAGAAACTTTGGACTAAAAACTTGTTTTAAATGCTCACAAAGTAAGATTTACTTATTTATCTTTAGTCTAAGATGAAGGGTTTCACATTCTTCCTCATTAGGAAATTTCATCCTCAAATTAATAAATGTACTAACCTTTATTACTGAACAAGTGTAGATACTTCACTTTCATGTCGTCCTCGGCCTCCCACATCACTTCCTTGTTAGAGTGATTACGCCTTTGTACTTTGATTGAGACTACCTCTTTGGAGGGAATTTCATTCATTTGCTGATAACACTATTGTATATAGTTATCTTGCACATTTTTGGGCATAAAAATAGCTAAGTCCTTGTGTTTTTAAATTGATTTTATGTAGTTTTTATGTTTTTCCTTAATAAGTTTAATGCGTGTTGAATTATTTTTATTTCAAGCAATTTTAGTTCAATTTCAAGTAATTTTAGTTCAATTTCATGTTAAAAGTCCTAATTTGTGCAATCACTGATTAAGCTTTTGTTTTTGAAGGTTCTCAAGTGCATAAAGCCTAATGAATGATGAACCATGTAAAGATGGCTAAGTGTAGACTCTCGCCAAACAAGTTACGGTATCTCAAGCACAATTTGCAATACAGATGTTTGATCAACATGAATCTTAAGCCACTAAAAAGCTAAGAGGAAGGGCTACAACTTTTAAGTTCATCACTTTACCCAGTTTTGATAAGATAGTGGTCAAAATAGCATTAGAAGTGGTTGGCCTGCAGTAACAACAACACAAGAGGAGTTGGAGCTGCGGCCTTGGATGGTTGTGGCTGCAGCATTGGATTGCGCCTCACATCAAAAATAGAAAGTAGGATGCCGTAGTGCCAAACCACCAATGCTGTACTGCCCTAATTTCTTGGAACCCCTAATCTAAGGCAAAGAGCATGGCACCACGATGCCAGCATGAGTTCAAATATTCTACACATGACAATATTTTTATTTTAAAGCTTTTAAAGAAGGGTGTATATAGGATTTGTTGATTTGGAAAATGGAGGTTAGAGTAGAATAGCTTTTTAGAGGAAAAAAAGACTTTTACAAAAGAGGAAGGGAAAAGAAATTAAGACAAAGAAGCTTTTGAAAGGAGCTGGAGTTGTTTCTCTTACTAAATTTTGCTTTATCTTGTGTTTACTATAAAAATGATTTATTTTCTTGGGATGTTGCTTTTTGTCAAAGATATTATGAGCTAAATTGATTTTTCTAAGATTGTGGTAGATTTTGACATTTAATTGAATATTATGTTTCTCTTTTACTTAATATTAACGGGTATCGTGATGTTTATTCAAATATAAGGTTATTGCCTTTGATTGCTTGATCAAGAGTTGAATGGATGTGGGCATCTAAATGAGACTTGATTAAGTTACTTTTGATTTAACCATGGTTTGAGTAGTGTGGGTTCATTTCACTTAGAAATTGAGTGAATTGATTAGCATTTAGGGTAAACATACGCTTAAATGCCACATGCAGTCAAATTAAAACACATGCTTAAAGAACTATCTTAATTGATTCCTATAGACATATAAAGACCCAATTAGGTGAGGTAATTGTGCAATATCTCAATGGAGGCTTGCACATAAATGTGGATTCTAGACTAGCATCACCACCCACTGATCTAAGTATTAAAAAAATTATTAGTCCAAATGAAATGTTGAATGAAACCATAAACCATAAATGTGTGTGTAAAGTCTATAACAAGTTTTTGACATCGTTGCTGGGGAATTGTTTTTCTATCTTTTTGCTAATATTAATACCAGGCGAACTAGTCTTACTTTAAGTTTTGTTTTTCTTTATTTGAAGGTACTTTTTGGCCAACATATTAGAAGAGTAAGGTGCTGGGAAATTGTACCTTATGAATCGAAAATTGAGAAGGCTTTTTAGAGACTTTTGAGGCAAAATTCACAAGGCTCCAATCATTCGAAAATGATGGTCGATAATCAAAGAGAGCAGTAAATTCAAGAACAAGTAGTGGATAATCGATCTTTGATGGCTTATGCTGTTCTGTTGATCCAAGGTCTTTATTCGAGCATTCGAAGGTTGACTATTCAAGTTAACAACTTTGAGATAAAGTTGGCAATCATCCAAATGATCTAAACTTCAATTCAGTTTGAGGGTTTACCTAATGACGACCTAAATGCTCACATATCAAACTTTCTAGATACTTGAGACACCTTCAAGCATAATAGAGTTACCAATGATGTTATCAAACAATGACTCTTCCCTTTCTCATTGCAAGAACAGGTGAAAGTTTGGTTAAATGCTTTTCCTACAGGCTCCATTATGACTTCGGATGATCTTACTCAGAAGTTCTTAGCTAAATTCTTTCCTCTAGCTAAAACAGTGAAAATGAGGAATGATATTACTTCTTTCATGCAACTTGACTCTGAATCATAGTGTGATACCTAAAAGAGATATAAGGATTTGCTTTGGTGTTACCCTTGTCATGGTTTACAAAAGTGGCTTTAGGTGAAAACATTCTATAATGGTTTGAATAGTCATATTTGGACTATTATTGATGTAGCCATTAAGGAAGCACTTATGGCTAAGTCTATTAATGAGGCTTATGATCTTTTGTACGAAATGGCTTCAAACAACTATCAATGGCCATCAAAGAGATCAAGGCATCGAAAGGTAGCTAGAATTCATGAGTTGAATGCCATAAATACATTGACAACACAGGTAGCCACTCTATCTAAGAAGTTTAATTCTTTGTGAGGTTAGTTTGTTCAGCTCGTTTGTCACCTATGATTACTATAAGGATGGGCATTCCACTAATCATTATCTAATAAGTTTTGAATTAATTCAATTTATGGGTAACAAGCAGTAAAATAATCCATACTCCAACACATACAATCTTGGGTGGATGAATCACCCAAACTTCTCTGAAAGCAACAATTAAGGTTCTTTATCAACTCCAAGATCAAGTTTTCCTTTCGAATTTCCACAGCAAGCTAGACTTTTAATGTAAGAAAATAAATCGTTTATGGAAGAGTTGTTCATGCAATATATGGCTAAGACAAATGTTCTCATTCATAGTTAGGTAGCTTTACTTAGAAATCTTGAGACTCAAGTTGGACAGCTTGCCAACACTATCAATAATAAGCCTTAAGGAACCTTATCGAGTGATAAAAAAGCTAATCTTAGAAAGGAAGGTAAGGAACATGTCCAGGCTATTACTTTTAGGAGTGGGAAAAAGGTTAGTAATTGTAAGCAAGGTCAGCAACAAGAGAAGGTAGTGGAAAATGAGACAGTGGTTAACAGTTTCGAGAAGCTCATTCAAGTGAAGTGTGTTAAGGTAACACCATTTCTTCCACCATTTCCTCAGTGCTTTTAAAAGCAACGGTTCTACACTCAATTTCAAAAGTTTTTAGAGGTATTTAAAAAGCTTCACAATAACATTCCTTTTGCAAAAGCTTTAGAACAAATGCCTACATTTGTGAAGTTTTTGAAAAATATCATGACCAAGAAAAGAAGATTGGGTGAGTATGAAATGGTGGCATTCATAGAGGAGTGCAATTGTATTATTCAAAACAAACTTCCTTCAAAACTAAAGGATCTTAGTAGTTTCACTATTCCTTGCACTATTGGTGCCCTATTCTTTGCCAAGGCCTTGAATGATTTGGGAGCTAATATCAACTTGATCCCCTTATTAATTTATCGAAAGTTGGGCTTGTAGGAAATTAAGCCTACTATGGTGACACTACAGCTTGCTGATCGCTCTCTCACTTATCCTTAAGGTATTGTTGAGGATGTTCTTGTGAAAGTTGATAAGTTTATTTTTCTGGTAAACTTTATTTCTCTTGATATGGAGGAGGATCATGAAGTTCCAATCAAACTTGAGAGACCATTTTTATGCACTATTAGAGCTCTTATTCCTTTGGAGATAGGAAAGTTTACCTTGAGGGTGCTAGACTAAGAGATAACTTTCAACATTATTAAAGCTTTAAAGTTTCCCAATGAGCATGATGAGTTTTGTAGTAAGTGTTGTAACAGTGTCACTAGTGAGGTATTTGTTGAGAATTACCTTAAGGACCCACTTGAGGAATCATTTGTTGTTAGCTTTGAGAGAGATGATGATGAGTTTCTTGAATGTGTGAACTTGTTGGATGCTCCTTCTTGTTTCATGAGGACACAATTTGAGTCTTTGGATTTTTCTGATAATTCATCTTCATTAGCAAAGCCATTTATAGAGGAATCTTTACCAGCACATTTGAGATATGCTTATCTTGGTAACTCATCCATTCTTCCTCTTATTATTTCTTTTACTTTTACTAACTTGAAAAAACTACCTTTACATGCCTTTGTTGCACTTTTACCCTTAGGAGGATGCTTTTTGAACTTTGCAATGGACATGCTACTTTTCAATGATGCATGATGGCTATCTTTTCAGATATGGTTGAGCAATGTCTTGAGGTATTTATGGATGATTTCTCTGTGTTTGGTAATAATTTTGATGATTGTCTTTTGAATCTTGTTAGGGCCTTTAGAAGGTGTGAAGAGATTAACCTAATGCTAAATTGGGAGAAATGTCATTTCATAGTCCAAGAAGTTATTGTTCTTCTCCACAAGGTTTCCAATGGAGGCTTAAAGACGGATAAGGCCAAGATTGAGACAATTAAGAAGTTTCCACCACCAACTTCAATGAAAGGTATTAAAATATTCTTAGGACATTATGGGTTTTATAGAAGGTTCATAAGGATTTTTCTACAATTTCTAAACTTTTGTGTAATTTGTTAGAAAAGATGTCTTTTTTAAGTTTGATGATGCAGGTCATGCTGCACTTTTAGAATTTAAAAAGAAATTGGTACTTGCACTTATCATTGTAATTTTGGATTGGAATTTTTCTATGAGCTTATGTATGATGTTAGTGACTATGCTGTAGGTGCTATGTTAGGCCAAAGAAATGTAAAAGATTTTCATTCTATCTATTATGCTAGCAAGACATTGACTGAAACTCAAATACATTACACTACCACTAAAAAAGAATTGTTAGCTATTGTGTTTGCATTTGATAAGTTTCGTTCTTACTTGGTTAGCACTAAGGCTATTTTGTACATTGATCAGTGTACAATTAATTATTTGATTGCCAAGAAAAATGCCAAGGTAAGATTAATAAGATGGATTCTTCTGCTACAAGAATTTGATTTAGAGATTAGGGACAAAAAATGCGCAAAAAATAAAGTAACATACCATCTGTCCAGGTTGGGGAATGACAACCAAGGTAATGATTTAACTTTGATCAATAAACTTTTCCTAACGAGTAGTTGTTGCATGTTGGTCGAAAGAACTTCCTTTGGTATGCTGATTATGTTAATTACATTGTGAGTAACCTTCTACTTACTTATTTAAATTTTCATCAAAGAAAGAAATTTCTTCACGATGTTAGATTTTATGTGTGGGATGAACTTTTTTTGTTCAACCAATGTGTTGAAAGAATTTTTAAAAAGTGCATTCCGCAAGAGGAGGTTGAATGCATATTAAAGCATTATCATTCTTTAGACTATAGGGGACATTTTGGAGGAGATAGAACAATAGCAAAAGTGCTCTAGTTAGGTTTGCATGGACCTACTTTATTCAAAGATGCTCACAATTTTGTTTGACATTGTGACAAGTGTCAACGAGTGGGCAACATTTGAAGGAGGCATGAAATGCCACTCACCAATATCCTTGAAGTGGAGATCTTTGATGTTTGGGGTATAAACTTCATGGGTCTTTTCATTTCTTCCTTCAAGAATCGCTTATGTGTCAAAGTGGGTAAAAGTTGTAACATTGCCTACAAATGATGCAAAAATTGTGTTGAGGTTTTTGAGGAAGAACATTTTTACTAGAATTAGCACACAATGAGCAACAGTGATTGAAAAGGGCAGTCATTGTGCAACAAGTATTTTGCAGCTATTATTGCTAAATATTGAGTGACACACAAGGTTATGACTGCTTATCATCCACAAACAAGTGAACAAGCCAAAGTCTCTAATCAAGAGATCAAGTGGGTTTTGGAGAAAGTTGTGTCCCCATAAAGGAAATATTGGGTCAAGAGATTGGATGATGCACTTTAGGCATATAGGACTGCTTACAAGACTCCAATAAATATGTCTCCTTATATATTGGTTTTTAGAAAAGCATGCCATCTTCCGATGGAAGTTGAACACAATGTTTATTAGGCCATTAAGAAATTGAATTTCGATTTGGAAGTTGTTGGTGAGAAGCGTTTGTTGCAATTGAATGAATTGGATAAGTTTAGATTGGATGCTTATAAAAATGCCAAAATCTGCGAGGAAGAAACTAAGAAGTGGCATGATAGGAAGATTGTTGAATGTCACTTTAAATTGGGCCAACATGTGAACCTATTTCTAAGCAAGGTAAAATCAAGGTGGTTAGGACCTTTTCTTGTTTTGAAAGTGTTCTTACATGGTGTAGTGGAAGTTGTTGATGGCAAGACTAATTAAAAGTTTAAGGTGAATGGGAAATGGTTGAAGCATTATTAGGGAGGTTACATTGATTGTCAGCATTCGTCCATCAGTCTTTTCGATCTAAATTGAGCTTGGATGAGAGTTTGGCTGACAACTATAAAGAAAGAGTTACTTGGGAGGCAACCAAAGTTTTCCGCACTTGGCCTTTTTTCCTTAGTGGTTTTCTTTATGTTTTCCTTAAATTCTTAAGTTTTAAGTTTTAATTTTAATGTTATTTACTAATTTTTCTTTATTATTTTTTCTTTCATATGTGTTAAAAAAAAGGCAACACTCGTAACACTACGGTACCAGACCACCAAGGCTACGATGCCATATGAGCTATTAATTCCAACAAGGTCAGTGCTGCGATGGCAAATCACCAACACCACGGCGTTAAGTAGCATACAAAAAAATATAATACTTCAACTCGAGACCATAGTGCCACAGCGCCATGTTAGGCCCCCTCACTCTATTCAAACCCCATTTCCCTCATTTGTCAAAAGTGTAGAAACTTCTCACACCCATTCAAAAACACTTGAAAAATTTCAATTTTCTTGCATAAAAACACTAGTTTCAAGGGTTTTGAGCAACTTTCCTCCATCAAACATCAGCATAATGCAAAATGTTTTTCAAGTAAGTGGCTAGTTCTTTCAAGATTTTTATTTTTATGGAATTGGGCATTGTGGAAGAGATTTGTTGGTGAATAGTGGTTATAGTTCCACTATAATTGTGGAATTGGGCAATGTTTTTCAAGAGATTGCTATAGTTCATAATGTGTTCATTGTGCTTGAAGATTTATTCAATTATGTTCGTGATTTTGAGAATTTGATAATCAACAAGGGTGAATACTGCCCATTTTTTGCACTTTATATTGAATAGTGTTAATTCGTTGATTTTTGGTGATATTCACATTGTTGAGCTTTATTGTGGAGAGAGTTGAGTGGATTATAATTATTAGGCAATATCTTTATGGTGCATTTCATTTTTGTGGTTGAAAGTTGAATTTTCATTCTATTTAAATTTTGAGAATAGTATTATGGCACCTAAGAGAGCTAAGAGTAGTAGTAGTAGTGGCTTTGGTAAGACTAAGTTTGTGTTACCTAAAGCCTTTAAGCGCCATACTCAATCCTTGTTACAAAAGTCGCTAGTACTACAAAAAAGGCATCATTGTACCTTCTATCCATTTTTGACATATATTGGACATTATTGAAGAGAGAAGGAAAAGTTTTGGTGCATAACCAGAGGTGCTAGTAATGTAGGTAATGCTTGAATTCTATACTAATGCCTATGAGCACGGAAATGGGGTTGTTTTTTGTAAAAGGCATCGAATGCCTTTTAACCATCACATTATCAATCAATTCTACAACACATTGGACATTGAGCAAGATGAGTACAGCTAATATGAGGATGAAAATAAGGACTTGGATGAAGTCATAAATTTGCTTTGCAACCTTGGCACCAAATGGAAGATGTTTAAGGGAGTTCCGATTTCATTTAAGGCTAGTGCTATGAATAATGACTATAAAGTTTGGTACCATTTTCTTGCAGCCAAAATGCTTTTGGTTAAGCATCTTAGTGACGTCACCAAGGATAGAGCGACATTGCTTTATGCCATCGTTTTTGGTGAATCCATTGATATTGGCCAGTTGATTTTTAATAACATTTTTCACACTCCTTGTTCAGTTAGGCATAGCCTTTGGTACCCATCACTCATCACTGCATTTTTCAAACAAGCAGGGGTTCAATGGACTAGGAATGAAGAGCTATTACATCCGGGAGTTCCTTTAAATGCTGGTATCATCCTTGTGTTCCATGCTCATGAACACTCTACTAGTGGTGGGAGTTCATCCTCCATACCTTGACCTCCACCACACCTAACAAATCTTACACTACCATAGAGTACATTGGGAAAATGGAGCAAATGTTCTGAGCTTGTGTGCATCATATGGGGATGGACATATCTAGTTTTGCATCAATGTTAGAAGACCACCACACTACCGATGATGAGGAAGAGTAAACTAAGGGAGTATTCTTTTCTTTACTTTTAGTAACATTGGAAACAATGTTAACTTTAAGTTTTTTTTTTTTTGGGGGGGGGGGAGTTTAAGTTTTAAACTTTGTTTTTTATATTTTTTGCATTCGATGTTTAAGTTTCAAGTTTAGTTAGTTTGTTAGTTTTTAATTTTTTACATGTTTTTGAAAAATAGTTATCTTATTATCATTTGCTTTTAGTGAATGTAAATATTGTTTGAATATTGTGTTGAAACCTTCTGCTAAGTATCTTTGTAGAATGTGATTTTTTCACCATTTGAATACTATATTCTTACTTTGAACAATTGTGTACATTCAGAGAAAGTTTATGTGAGTGTAAATTTTTGAATAATATCTTGAGTTCTAGAATTTGTTTAAGTTTCTCTTAAGGAAAAATCGTAGGCTACACTTAGTTAAGGAAATGACTTAAGCCATCTTTGAACCGATTGAGCTTTTTTAAGCCACCTTGATATACTTTATCTAGTTCACCCCTTTTGAGCTTAATTTTTTTCTTTTTCTTTGTTAAACACATAATTAAATAAGCATAGCCTATAAATAAATCTCTACTTTAACACCCATCACTCCTATAGATCATTATAGGGAGTGTATTAAGCTAAGTGATGAAAAAGGTAGAAAAGGTGAAGCTTGAGAAAAATTCAAGAAGTTGTGTTAGTATTCATCCCATTACCTACTATAAAAGGAAACAAGTTTGGGGCTATTATATTGTGAATAAAAAAAATAAAAGAAAATGAAAGATTGGAATAAAAAATAGAATAAAGTGTTCGATGAATGAAAAAGGGTGAAGAAAAGGAGAAAAAGGGTGTGAATAAGACAAGTGAAAAATAAAGCTTTTTATAGGTCCTAGAATAATTGTGTGCTTAGAGTGATTTGAGCTATATATTATCCCATATCCCACCTTAACCCTAGCCATATATTATAAGCTGAATAAAGTCCTGAGGATCCTTGATTATGTGCTAGTCTCATTAGTGGAGAAAGAGATGAAAAGCAAACTTACGAAACTCTAGACTAAATTCGAATTTTGCATAAGCATAAACCTATCTGAATGACATGATGTTCATTGTAAAGGAATATACACATACACAAGAATCCAGTTGAAAGTGAGCTTGCAATTGAGTTGAAATGTGAATTTGAATAATGTTTATACTTTGCTTTGAGTTGAGAAAGTAAGATAACTTACGAGGAAATTAAATGTGATCTTAGATTTGGTGCAACTGACTTATAGTAGATTTTTTCACCCTTTAAGTTTCTTTCTTTAATTTTAAGGTTTTGCTGAAGGACTAGAAAAATATTAAGTTTGGGCGTGTGATAACTCTATTATATAGAGTTATCTTGCACATTTTTGGGCATAAAAATAGCTAAGTCCTTATGTTTTTTAAATTGATTTTAGGTAGTTTTCATGTTTTTCATCAATAAGTTTAATGCATGTTGAATCATTTTTATTTCAAATAATTTTAGTTCAATTTCACATTAAAAGTCTTAATTTATGCCATCATTGATTCAACGTTTGTTTTTGAAGGTTCTAAAGTGCATAAAGTCTAATGAATGATGAACCATGCAAGGATGGGTAGGTGTAGACTTTCACTGAACATGTTGTGGTATCTCAACTATAACTCACTATACAAATATTTGATCAATGTGATTTTTAAATCAATGAAAAGCTAAGAGGAAGGGCTACAACTTTCATGTTATCACATTTCCCATTTCTAATTAGATCATGATTAAACTAACATTAAAATTGGTTAAACTGTAGTAGGGATAACACAAGAGGAGTTGGCACCGCAAACTTGTGTGGCTGTGGTTGCAAACATTCTACACATGATGAGATTTTTATTTTAAGGGTTTTAAATAGGGGTATATATAAGACTTTTTGAGCTAGAAAAGGGGGCTAGAGTAGAGCAGCTTTTCAAAGGAAAAAAAAGACTTTTACAAAAGAGGAAAGGATGAGAAATCAAGACAAAAGAGCTTTCGAAAGAACTTGGAGCTATTTCACTCAATAGATTTGGCTTTTGCTCTCTTTCTTTTGCTATAAATATGCTTTATTTACGTGGGATATTGCTGTTCTAAGTGAAATTGAGTGAATTGATTAGCAATTAGGGGTAAACATACACCTAAATGCCACATGTAGTCAAATTAGAACACATGCTTAAAAAACCTATCTTAATTGATTCCTACAGACATTTTGTCACATCCTATTTCCTGGAGGAATCGTGACCAGCGCATGGACCTAGATGAGTATAACCTTTTAAACATAAACAAGCTTCTTATCATAACATCATCAAGCATTCATCATCACATGCAGAAGCATCATATAACATCCATTAACGTATGTAATCAAACTACAAACATTCATAAAACTCATTATACAATTAAAAAACTTCTCAATTTAATTGTATAAGCTCAAGCATTTGGTTTACATATATATTTGAAAGAGTGCCATATCATAGAGCACATTAACATTAGCTATCAACAACACCCTAACACCCTCGGGTATCCATGTAGGCTATCGAGCCATCATCATAATCTCGTACATAACATTATTAATATAGAATAACCAACATAGCAACATTAGCATAAACATGTTCATAGTTTGTAAACATAAACAAAAATCAAAAGACTAACTTGTTAGCAAAATGTGACCGACCCTCTAGGCATCAAGTGGCTATTGGACACCTACAAAAGAATGAAGACTGAACTTTGGTATCAGTGACACTGGCTATTATCAGAAGCTATCACTGATCTGCAACAAAATAAATGGGGAAAATAAAGTGTGAGTTATTAAGATTTCGTGAGTGGATACGGAAATGGGACAAGTCAAGGATAAGAGTATTTCATAAACATGCATTTGTAATCTCATGTCTTTCATAAACAATTTAATCATAGAATTCATAAAGCATGTTATTTGAACACATTTAAATAGTATTTGTTGGAAAACATGTCAATATAGACCTTTAGGAATCCTTTACCTTTGAAATTTCATCAAATTCAATCAATCAACCTATTCTACACCAAAACTATCGATATGCTCACCGAAGGATTGCCTAACTTATCTTCTTACTCAAGGTGGGATTTTACATTCTTCCCTTTTTTTGAAAATTCATCCTTGAATTTAACTAATGCACTAACCTTCACGGAATAAGTGTGGACACTTCACTCGTATGTCATCCTCGACTTCCCATGTCACCTCCTTGCACGAGTGATCATGCCATTTGACGTTAACCGAGGCTATCTTTTTAAAGTGCAACTTCCTTTTTTACCTATCTAATATGGCTACCGATACCTCCTTGTAACTCAAATCATCTCCCAACTGCAAATACTCATGTTGTATCACGTGCGATGGATCTAGTTGGCACTTTCATAGTACCAAAACATGGAACTCAAGTTGAACACTAGTGAGATTCGATGGAAGTGCAAGTCGATAAGCCATTGCACCAACTTTCTCTGGAATCTCAAAAAGTCCAATATACCTTGGGCTTAACTCACCTTTCTTGCCAAACCTCATAATGCCTCAAATTGGCGAAATCCTCAAGAAAACATGGTCGTGAACCTTAAACTCCAACTCTTGACGTCTATGGTTGGCATATGACTTTTAGTGACTTTGAGCCGTTAACATCCTCACCTTAATCAACTGTATCTTGTCGTTGGTCTCTTGAACTAATTTTGGCCCAAGTAACTTTCGTTCCCCAACCTCAAACCAATATATGGGTGATTTACATCTTTGCTTGTATAAAGCTTTATAAAACACTTTTTGAATATTGGCTAGAAATTTGTTATTATAGGCAAACTCAATCAACAGCAAGTGTCACTCCCAAGTGACTCCAAAATCTATGACACATGCCCTCATCATATCCTC
>NW_018397277.1:870100-871985 GCF_002168275.2 Theobroma umbraticum
AGGGTGAACGACATACGCAGCCACATGGGCTTCCTCCAAAATCTCTTGCCTTAACTCATCAATATTCAGCACATATACTCTAGATCCATATCTAAGTAATCCATCATTACCTTTTGTGAACATCTGACCTTTTTTTCCCTGAAAATCCTCTAATGCTCTTGACACAAAATCATCCTTGTCTTGGGCCTCCTTGATCTTATCCATTAACATTGGTCTTACTCTAAAATGGGTTAATAACGCATTGGTATCATCGACCTCAAATCAAATGCCAATACACCCATCTTATGCATACATTGTATCAATGATCTTCTCTCAACTGAAATGTGGGCTAAACTTCCCATGGACTTCTAGCTTAAAGCATCAACCACCACATTGTCTCTACCAAAATGATACAAAATAATGCATTCATAGTCCTTAAGCAACTCCATCCATCTATGTTGCTTAAGATTAAGATCTCTCTACTCAAAAATGTACTTGAAGCTCTTGTGATCCTTATAAATCTCACATGACTCACCATACATGTAGTGCCTCCATATCTTCAAGGCAAATACTATAACGACTATCTTTAAATCATGGGTGGGGTAATTTTGTTCATGATTCTTTAGTTGTCTCGATGCATTCGTTCTCAATGTCCCATGCTGCATCAGCACACATCCAAGTCCTACTTGTGATGCGTCATAATAAACTATGTAACCCCCTGAGCCATATGGCAAACTTAATACTAGAGTTATGGTAAGTAAAGTCTTGAGCTTTCCAAAACTCTTTTCACATGCAATTGTCAATGTAAACTTGATACCTTTTTATGTCAACTAAGTCATAAAAGTATCAATCTTGGAGAAATCCTTAACAAATCTCTTATAGCATTCGATCAACCTTAGAAAACTCCATATCCCTATTACTGAAGTAGGCCTTGGCCATTTCTCTACTGCCTCAATCTTCTTTGGATCCATCATTACCCCATCCTTAAATACAATGCCAAACCAAAACTCACACGTGGGGAACTTGGCATGTAGTTGGTGCTCCCTCAACGTATATAGCATAATCCTCAAGTGCTGCTCATGTTCCTCCTAACTCCTCGAATACACTAACATATTGTTAATGAACAAGATCACAAACTTATCCAAATATGGTCTAAATACCATATTCATCATATCCATAAAAACTGCAGAGGCATAAGTCAATCCAAATGACATAACCAAAAACTCATAATGACCATACCTTGTGTGGAATGTAGTCTTGGGTATGTCTACACCTCTAATCCTCAATTAGTGCTACCCCAATCATAGATCAATCCTAAAGAAACACTTTGCAACTGATCAAACAAACCATCGATATGTGGGAGGGAATACTTGTTTTTGATGGTCATTTTGTTCAACTGCCTATAGTCGATACAAAGCCTTATTGAACCATCATTCTTTTTCACAAACAATACCAGTGCACCTTATGGTGAGACACTCGGGTAAATGAAGCCCTTGTCCAATAAATCTTCCAACTGATCCTTGAGCTCCTTAAGCTCAGCTAGTGCTATACAATATAATAGTATAGAAATTGGATTGGTGTCTTGCACCAAGTCTACGCAAAATTTTGTTTCCCACTCTATAGGTAATCCGAGTAACCCCTTTGGGAATACATTTATGAACTCCTTCACAATAGGTACATCTGCCACACTACCTCTACTTGTGTGTCTATCATCACAGCCAATAATCTTTGACATCCATTTCTCATTAAGTGACTAACAATCATGGCCGATATCATGTTATTTGAGGCCATGCTGCAATCTTTTTGTATAAAGAAAGGTGTCTTTCTAAGGTATTCAAACCTACCCCGTTTGTTTATGAACTCCTTCACAATAGGTACATCTGCCACACTACCTCTACTTGTGTGT
>NW_018397277.1:872149-875637 GCF_002168275.2 Theobroma umbraticum
CGATATCATGTTATTTGAGGCCATGCTGCAATCTTTTTGTATAAAGAAATGTGTCTTTCTAAGGTATTCAAACCTACCCCGTTTGTGGTGACAATCCACATTAGCATAGTTTGGGAGATAACCAATCCATCCCAAAAATCACATCAAACTCAAGCATGTTCATTAGTACTAGATTTGCTTAGGTATCTTTTTTCCTTAACTTGGACCACACAAGCTCTACACTCATATCCTATCACAAATACCTTTCTCAAGGGTGTGGTGACTACCAATTCCTTTTAATAGTCAATGTTTGTCTTTATCCACAATGTCACAACAATTCCTTATGCCATGATGAATAATAAGTTGTGGAGACTTACATAGTGTCGCCAAAATAAATGGCTATGATCCATATCACATCACAAATCTTGATCCTTGCTAACTAACTTAGGTAGTAGTACCCCATATAGTTAACGTTACCATAAAGCAATATCATCATTTAATCACGATAAGGCCAACCTATTACTTGTGCATGGTTGGAAATGAAGCTTTATTACGGCATTATGCCATTAATGCCATTTAGTAAATAGGATTGATAATATCCCTAATTTTCAACCTCAACATTTCAGACTTAGACTCTCATGAGTTATCAACTTATCTACAATAATATTCATTGAAATCTTATCAACAAGGGCTGGTCTTATACCCATAAAACCATTGTATTCAAAATCCTTTCTACCATGTCTTAAACACAAGGTATCTATCTCAACATGAATCAAGTAGGCACATCTTAGTCCTTTATCAACCAATTAAGCCTTTCAACTGTCCATAGTTTATTATTAACATCTTTTTTAGAAGGAGTGTGTACTCCAGTCCTTAAAATTATTGAAAAAATTTTTATTATGCTTCACATCTAGGTAACTTGAAGGTATTGTGTATCTTTCATACACCAAAATCATTTATTAGTTCATGTTAGTCTATGTTTAAATGCCGTTATCAATTATCCATAATTCTTCATTCAATCATCTAGGGTTGTACACAACCCAAGGGTCATCATCGACACCTCTTAAACAAAATATGTACCTTTACCTCTCTTTGTTTATGTGCAAACATTTCTAGTAGTTCTACCCCTCTATTGGGTCACTAAAATTTAACATACAGCCTTGTCATTGTATTATTAGGAGTCTCTAGCTCCAAAAATTTCCCTTAATTATGGCTCAAATTCTAGGCGCTACTCTTGTTGAAGCTATCACGTGTAAATAATGAGTTTTGACTATAAGGAACATTAACTCATCACAATCTCAACTACTACCTCGAGACACTATCCGTTTGTTTATGCATTAGTGGGGGTATTAGTCTTCCCCAAATTGATGGCCTTACTACATTTGCCACGACCTCAAGTAGTAGGCATAGATGGTTTATTCATAACCTCTACAAGAGCCTCGCGCTGTACCTCGTTTACTCTAACCTCTCTCTATAGGCATACATTGTCTTACCATAGTCTTGGTAGGAGCATTTAACTCTACTGCATCCTCCAAGACCCCAAGCAATGGGCATCAGTGGTCTAGCTATAGCATTTGCAAGAGTCTTTAGCTCTATTGCATCTTTAGTACTAGCCCGTGTCTTAGGTTGTATATCTCACCTAGACAAGAGCAATCATATACTGTAAGACTCAACACCATAAACTCATAATAAATCTAGTCGTAACTCTCAAGCATATAATGGGTGGACAAACAACGAATTATACATGGTTTCTCATTCTCAATTTGTGCCTGGGTACACAAAATAAAAACAAGATTCTTACTTACGACTCTAACATTTTGTTGACAATCAAAAAATACTTAGGACTTTATAAACCTCGAGCTTTGATACTAATTTTGTCCCATCCCATTTCCTAGAGGAATCATGACCTGTTTATGGACCCAAATGAGCATAACCTATTATTCTCAAGCAAGCTTCTTATCATAATATGATGAATCATTCATCATCACATCCAGAAACATCATATAGCATCCATTAACATATGTAATCATAATACATACACTCATAAAACTCATTGTACAATTAAAAAACTTCTCAATTTAATTGTATAAGCTCACGCATTTCATTTACATATTTATCTATTAAAGTGCCACTATCATAAAGCACATTAACATTAGTTGTGAACAACACCCTCGGCTGTCCATGCAGGCTCTCGAGCCATCATCATAATGTCATACATAACATTTTTAATATAGAATGCCCAACATGGCAACATTAACGTAAACATGTTCATAGTTTGCAAACACAAATATAAAGTAAAAGACCAACTTGTCAGCAAAACATGACCTACCCTTCAAGCATCAAGTGACTGCTAGATACCTACCAAAGAATGAAGATTGGATATTGGTATTTGCAACACTAGCTATTATCAGACGCTATCACTGATTTGTAATAAAAAAAATGGGAAAAACAACATGTGAGTCACAAAAACTTCATGAGTGGATACGAGAAAAGGACAAGCTCGGGGATAAGAATGTTTCGTAAACATGCATTTGTAATCTCATGTCTTTCATCATAAAATACATAAAACATGTTATTTGAACACATTTGAATAGTATTCGTAAGAAAACATCCCAATATAGCCCTTTGGGAATCCTTTACCTTCAAAATTCTCATCAAATTCAATCAAACAACCTATTTTACATCAAAACTATCAATACATTCGTAAATGTATCGATACTTTCATACATCGATTGATATTGTCATGACCCAAATCTAAGGATTCGTGACTGTAACACCCCATAATCTTATTTAAAGATTTATGAGACTCTATTCAGGATAATAAAGGGTATTTGAGGTAAGTTTAAGTATTAGAGAACGGTGATGGGTGAAAAGAATATTTTGGAATAAAATAACAATTTTGTGAATAAAATAATATTAAAATATTAATATTTTACTTATCAGTGGATTTAGCTAAAATAGAGAGTTATAGGACCAATCCAAGTGGGGGAGGGGAAGAAAAGAGAAAAATTGGAAGAAAACCATGAGGTTAGAGGGAACCCGTATGCTTTGACAAAACAGAGCACTATCGGATAAGTATATATTTAAATATTATGATGACACGCGAATGAGGGTCAAACCTCATATTATGTTCACACACATGTCAAGGAAGGAAGCAAAAGAAAAATTAGAATTTTGAAAGTGATGGAAGGACTCGATAAAAAGAATGAGAACTTTGGAGGGCTAAATGATAATTTTTCGATTTTAGCTTGGTCAAAGCTTACAAAGGAAGCTTGACCTTTCTTTCTCTCATTTTTCTCCCACATGGCTGATCATGCATGTGATGTTGTGGGAAAAATTAGTGTAGGTAGGGAAGACAAAGATGGGAAAGAATTTAAAGGGGAAAAAGACAATAACTCACCTATGTTGATTAATCAACTCACCTTGAAACTTCTTGAAATTTCTTCATGCTTCCATCTTTGGCAGGCCATAAAGGGGAGAGAATTTTCTATGTTTTTCTCCTTGACCAG
>NW_018397277.1:875737-875898 GCF_002168275.2 Theobroma umbraticum
TGAATATGAAATGATTTATTTTCAATGCAAATTGTGGAAAGCATGAGCTGATAGTAATCTTAGGAAATTGTGAATGCCGAATACTTAATATGGATTTGACTATATACATGTATACGGTTTATATATGTAAAGAATTTAAAAATCGGGAAGCAAGCATTTTC
>NW_018397277.1:876045-876160 GCF_002168275.2 Theobroma umbraticum
AGGCAAAAAGATTTACATAGCAAGAGGATACAAAAATCGGTTTTAGAATGCTACTTTGACGGGTATTTTGAAAAAAATGGTTTAAAACAATCCTTTGAAAACTTGATGTGATTTC
>NW_018397277.1:876424-876543 GCF_002168275.2 Theobroma umbraticum
CGATGTCGGCCAACATCGTTGAGATAGCCATGGCATGAGGGGATCCGGTGGAGCGGAGCTCCCGGATATTATTACATGGAAGCGGGTCCACGTGCTTGTATTTTTATACCTACTCGAGG
>NW_018397277.1:876902-877034 GCF_002168275.2 Theobroma umbraticum
TATATACTCTTATGTTTTTAAATCTTCAAATCTTCTACCTTTAGCTTGTTTCCCGTCTTCTACACCTTACTCATGGGATCGATGATCACTGAGTCTGTGAGACTCACCCCACTTTACTTTCTTTTGCAGATA
>NW_018397277.1:877108-877245 GCF_002168275.2 Theobroma umbraticum
TACGCCCTAGGTATGACATCTCTAGATTTCCACTCCGGGTCACTCCGCTGCCTAGGGGTTATTGTGTATAAAATAATTTGGGGTGTAAAAATCGATAGTCTTTAGAGATGTAAATGTTAAAGCGTAAGACTATGTGA
>NW_018397277.1:877255-877374 GCF_002168275.2 Theobroma umbraticum
ATACTATGACTGGTTGTACATGTAGTTATTACACTTAGATGTTTGTATCAAATAGTTATGTTTTAATTAAAATGAATAATTGGTGTAAATAATTATTGGTGTTAATATGTGAGGTGATG
>NW_018397277.1:877384-884940 GCF_002168275.2 Theobroma umbraticum
ATTAAGGCTTGTTTGAGATTTGGTGAGTTCACTCACAAGTCTCAAACACGGGTAGCGATCAAGGGGAAGAGGTCATTACAGTGACTGGTGCATAAGTCCAGCGGCAAGCCAACTAGACTTAAGCAAACCTTAGATGTCATAACCATATACTCAAAGCCAAGGGATTCCATAATCAAATATTCACAATAAAACCACATATATTACATTATCCTTGTCATATAATTCATACAAATATTTATATGGCATACGTTGGTTAGCCAAGATGGGCTGGTACATAACAACCTTACACAAGTTCATATGGTACATCGTGCCTACATACACAATGAATTAATTGCAGAGTGGAAGCTCATGACTAATGTAACAGAGTGACACAATGGATGGGAACTTATCAGATACCAAAATCGATCTATCGTCGGGTGACCTTTACCACACAGCTTTATGGCCTATTTATTTGCACATGGTACATAAATGGGTGACTACTATAATACTCAGTAAATGGCACAGATAAACAAAATCATACATAATTATATATATATTGCACTCTCAGTGCAACCACATAATCCCGCAAACATCTCCAAACATAAAACATATCACTATCCCTAAATCTTCAATGTGAGGGCATATCATCATCCTCAATGTCTCCAAAGATCATTACATATATCAATAGGCTTACCCTAGAAGCAGATTAAAGTTATTCACATTATTTACCTTAGCACACTCTAGTTGCTAGAGTCCCACATCATAATCATATCACATTTATCTAAGCCTCTCAATGGCTATCTCACATCATATACAAATTCAATCAACAAGTGTCCTCCCTTGGACATAGTCAAATCATGCTTGATGGCCAATCAGCGAAGAATCAAATCAGGTTTAGGGCAAAGTTGCTAGCAGAGAAACAGATCACTCACGTGTTGAAGGAACAAGTGAAGAACAAATCATCTTTAGTGCCAAAGTAGTTGACGGAGAATCAAATCATCGATTAGAGTAATCTCTTGACGTTGGCATCACCCGAAATTAATCTCAATGGATGGCATCAAAACACTGCAGATGAGAATCATAGGTTGGATTAGTGCCATTGTCCCTACTTACCACCATTCTTACAAACACACACATAGTCACAAGGGGATGGAATTACATTCCACCACAAATTAAATCAATGTCCGAAATTTACTTCTTGAATAGCAACACAAATCCACAAACAAGGCCATCATGCCTTCATCATTCACATTTTCCTCATTGAACCTCAATTCACATTTATCGAGCTTCAATCATCTTAAGCACGGTTAGGTTTAAGTGTCTACAAATCTCCAAGGCACCATGTTATTTACCTAGGGTAATCTACTCTTAGGGGTTTGTCATAGCCTCTAGACATCTTAGTCTAGACACACATAGCATAAACAAACCGCATGGCTCATATCACAGCACATAATCGCATGTGATTCACATATATACCTGTACACATATATTATTCTCTAGCCTAGGTTCAATCATCTAGGCATACATATTTCATTCTAATACCATGGTAGCGCATCTATCACACATCATGCATTACATGCATTTTATTTAAACCCACTTACAATGACAAATTAGAGGTTATCCTAGCCAAGGTTTGATCCTTAGCCCCCAATTATTGTTTAGCTTGCCAATGAGTTAATTTAACTCCATTTCTCCCTTCAAACACATTAGAACACCATAATATTAATTAAATCTTGGCTTTTGACAGATGTCAGCTTTTTATAATTAACCAAATCTTAGCAATCCAATTGTTTAAGCTCA
Organism: Theobroma umbraticum; assembly: GCF_002168275.2. Classification (NCBI taxonomy): domain Eukaryota; kingdom Viridiplantae; phylum Streptophyta; class Magnoliopsida; order Malvales; family Malvaceae; genus Theobroma; species Theobroma umbraticum. Next base: position 879,164 of record NW_018397277.1, read on the forward strand.
ATTTCTTCATTAATGAGCTAAACCCATACCTTTGAAGCTGGATTGTATGAGTATTAGCTCCAAATTATCTAATCCAAACTAAAAAGGGAAAATTACTAAATTTGGAGAAAATCAGATTTCGAAGTTATTAACCAATTAAATTGAAAAATAATTAACAAAAACATTAAATCTTACCTCCATGGTGATTTTCCAAGCTCTAAATAGCCCTAAATGGCTCCAAAAATCAATTTGGGGGTTAAAGTTTGAGTTTTAAGAGAGAGAAAAGGAGAAAAAGAGCTAAAAGAAAGGGTTAGGGAGAAAATGACCTAACACCCCTTTTTATTTTTACCTTTTGTCTATAATGTATTGATACATATGGAAATGTATCATACATCTGCCTTAATTTCAAATGAATATATCGATACATTGAGGCAATGTATCAACACAATCCAAGCAAAACGGTCATGGGTGCCTTTTGTTTCAATGTATCAATACATTGCCTCAATGTATTGATACATGTTCATCTTTTGCCAAATTGGTTGATACAACGTTAAATGTATTGATAGAATTCCTCCAGAACACCTCATATTGTTCTTCTTGCTAAGAATGTGTTGATACATAGGGGAATGTATTGATACATTTTTCCTTGTAAGTTATTTTAAGCTTCCAAAACTTCCAAAAATCTTAGTTTAACAACACAAAATCATTCCTTATTAATATCACACTTCAAATCATTCATTTAACTTAATCCCATATACATAAATCCATTAACATAACATCAAATTTAGATCAAAACCTTAAACTATGAGATTTATCACATATTTCCTCAAAATTTCCCTAAGTGTCCATTTATCTACATATATATCTTCAAACACTTGGCATACATAACATATCATCCATTAACTTAATTTACATTGGAAATTAGGGGTGTTACAGATACATTGGTAAAATGTATTGATACATTTCAAATAAAAAGCCTCCAAAAGCATTTTGTTTAGAATGTATCATACTTTTAGCCCAGAACTCAAATTTTTGGGCAAAATCCTCCATCGTTACCATTCCTAAGTTCCCTTACCTCTTGGAACTTTCTCTAAGGCTAAGTCTTCTTCACTAAGCACATTTTCATGTCATCATAGAATACAAATTATGAACAATGCTTAAACAATATTAGTATGCAACATGCCATAAACATAATAATTATAATCATTCCATTAATATTAAACTCATATTTTGTGATGGTATGTCCCCCATAAGCCTTGGGTTGGCAATGTATAGTTTCATTGCACCTTGGACATTTATGATGCATCATAGGAGTGAAATCATCATTTGCACCTTGTAATAGTGGAATTAATCACACTTAGAGTTCTCATGCTCATAGCATTAGGCATGTGGAATGTCCTTCACAAACAAGCTTACTCATCTCATAAGGCATATGGAAAATACATCAAATGCATAATCTCATGGCATTCATCATGCTTTCTCAAAGTCTCATGTAGTATATGGAACATACATCATATACATAATCTCATTACATTTATCACACATACTTAATCACCTCATATGGCATATGAAATTTACATCATGTACATAATCTTGTGACATTCATCGTACCAAACATGCACATTATAGCATCTATAAATAAACATACAATATCTTATGCCTGCACTAATTTGAAGACCGAAGTAATCGAGTGGACTTCAAACATAAAGTGCTTGTGCCCCTCATGTTGAAAACTAATATATAGTAGAACATTTACATACATAGTAGATTCGTAAACAATTTATAAACCATTGTATCAATCAGATCATAATCACTAAGAATTTATTTTTTCTTAGAAAATCATTTCTTCATTCTTGAAACTCATATCCTTTGATAAACCGTTTAGAGATATCATTTTAACATATATACATAATCCTTTTCCTACAAATCATGCTAGCTTTATATATCAAAATAATTTGAAAGTGGTGTATCCACTCACTTAATTGGAGATTTGATTCCTACCTTTAATCACAACTCTATTTTGGTAAAATCCGTGAAGTTTTCAAGTGTTCTTATCATACAACAACCATCACAATCATTTTCTAAAATAAAAATCTTGTTATAATCATTCTAGATACTTTTTACTCTCCATTTATTTAAAATATTTAATGCAAATAAGCAAACAACCCCCCAATTTGGATTCAATAAAAATATCAAAAAAATCAAAATCCAAAAAAATCAAATTTAATTTTTGGTTTTGAAGAACAAAATGGAAAGAGTTCTATTGAAATAAAATTTGCGATTCCCATTTTTCAAAGCGAACGCACGCCAAAAATTATAAAGAAATCATTTTTGATCATCTAAAAATTAAGGGAATCATTACCACCAATTTTTATTTCTAAAAGATTGCTCTATTAAAATCAAATATTTTGACCCCTTTTAGACTTAGAAATTTTTCTGCTTCAAAATGACAGACAACCGAAAATGTCAATAAATCCTTTTGAAGGTTAAAACTAAATTTGATGTTCAAAATATGTAATCTATATGCCCACCTAACGATTTCCAAACTTATCCTTTTACTTAATGTGGGATTTCGCACATATAAAGGCCTAATTAGGTGAGATAATTGTGCAATATCTCAACGAAGACTTGTTCATAATTGTGAATTCTAGACTAGCATCACCACCCATTGATTTAAGTATTAAGAGAAACATTAGCCCAAATGAAATGTTGGATGAAACCATAATCCTAGACTCTTAGTCCACTACTTTTCTATTAATTTTAGATTCCATTTCTTAGATTAGTGCTTTTAAGTAGATTTTATCTTCAATAAATTTTCAAAATATTGGTTTTCTTGGATAAAACAAGAGTGCATTAATTTTAGTATTTAACAAATTTTTAGATACAATTCCTCCAAGGATACAATACTTACTTACCTCTGTATTACTTGTGTGACTCGTGCACTTGCATCTTGTGCACTTGCATGGGTAAAGTCCAGAACACTTACCTATTCAATATGGCTACTGACTCCTCATAACTCAAGTCATCTATCAATGGTAAGGCTTCATGCCAAATAATATGAGATGGATCAGGGTTCTACGTTCAAAGGATGGAAACATGGAACACTAGATGCACACCAGAAAGATTTTGGTGGAAGTGCTAGATGATAAGCCACTACACAAACTCCTTCAAGGATCTTAAATGGTCTAATATACCTTGAGCTCAACTTGCCCTTTTTTCCAAATCTCATAACTCCCTTGGTCAGCGAAACTCTTAAAAACATGTGGTCACCCACTTCAAACTCCAAGTTTCTACATCAGTGGTTGACATAGGATTTTTGACAACTCTACACCCCTAACATCTTTCCTCTAATCAATCGAATCTTATCAATGGTATCTTGAGCCATTTTTTGTCTAAGGAGCTTTCTCTCACAAACCTCCAACCAACAAATGCGCAACACCCACTGTTAGCTTGAAAATTATTATAGTTTTGATTATGACAAAATGATCAAATTTGCTTGAACATTATTTGAGTAATCCTTGACAATTGCTTGAAATGATTTAACTCCCATACATTTTTTCTTGCATAGTAATAAGCTATGAGTGCTTACGATTCCCATTCATTAAAGTTTGATCTAAAAACTAAAGGAAAATTTAGATGCACTCATTAAGGGGGAGTTTTGAATATCAATTTTAATAATAAAAAAAAAGAAGGAAGACTAAGTTAAATAGAGTTTGATTGGTCTTCATGTTTAATTTTTATGTGCGATGCTTTGTTTTGGTTTTATTTAATATTATGTAAAGAAAACTAGATGCATTAACTAAGGGGGAGCAACTCATTACACATAAAGATTTGAAGCATTCATATTGAATATAGACATTGCACTATTAATCTAGGAGTGTTTTGTCATCATCAAAAATAAACGATAGAGAATGTTGACTATATGTTTTTGATGATAGCAAAATATTCCCATTCATTGGTGTCTAATTATATTGTTTGAGTGTGCAGGACAAATTTATATATTAAATAATTAGTTAATCATTCAAAAGATAATATCAAAACTCATAAGAATAAGGAGTTATAAGTGAGCAATGAAACGAGAAGCCTCTAAGTTGAATAATCAAGGGAGTTGGATGGATAAAACTCAAAAGAGAAATTGGCGAGTTTAAGCAAATCGTGAAACAGAGAACAGTTAGTCGACCAAGAGACAGTGTTAGTCGACTAAGAGCTTTCTACCAGAAATTGATTTCAGAGACAGAAACGGCTTAATCGACTAAGAAGTTTTGTTAGTCAACTAAGAGGCTACTGTCAAAAATTGGGTTCAGAGACAGAGACGACTTAACCGAGCTAAAAGATAAAATAACAACTAGAATTGCTCCCAAACTATTTCCAACGGTCAAAATCTATCTAGCTACCATCAGAGTTAATTTTTCAAGTATAAAAAGCCCTCTCAACAGCCATAAATCAGTTTTGAAGGCTTCCACGATCAAAAAGAGCTCAAAAATATCAAGAACTCTTTGCATACTTTTTACACTTCACTCCAATCTTTGTAATTGAGTTATGCACTTCATCTTGTACCATCAGATCAGGTTAGTGATCATAGGTACCTCATTATTTCTTTGCTTTTTGATTGCTTAGAGTGTGCGAGACACTCTAAGGGGATTAATCAAGCTTAACTTGGCTTGATTGAGTGCATAGGTTCTAACTAAGCTTGAAAAAGTTAATTTTTGAATTTTGGTTGATCCCGGGAAAAACCATTATTGAAGGTTGTGGTTGAACTTGTCAAAAGCCATTGTAAAAGCTTGGTGAAAGCTGGGGAATTTCACCGTTTATAGTAATTTGATTTGAAAAATCCTTAGTTGAACAATCATGGTAGTAGATGTAGGTCTTTGACTGAACCACTATAAATCTTTGTGTTTTGTCTTCCCTGCTTTATTTTTTATTTCATTCCTTGTTAGATTATTCCTTATCTTGCATTTAACTTTCCATCATTGAACTTAAACTTTCCCCCAAATAGAGGTCTAATTTTGTAAGAGCTAAAAAGTGCTATTCACCCCCCTCGAACACATTTATTTGGGATCAACAAGTGGTATCAGAGCTAGATCCCTCATTTTTAAGGCTTAACATCCTTAAGGGTGGTCCAAATAGCTCTAGAAAAATTTGTTGATGTTGACGGTTAATGCATAAATATGCCTCCTCAATTTGATGGATCCAACTATACTTATTGGAGTACTAGAATGTCCATTTATGTTAGGACTTATGACTATGAGATATGGGATGTCATTACCGATGGTCCTTTCATTCCTATGATCATAAATTCGGTAAATGGTGAGAAAACTCTCAAAGATAGAAATAAATGGAAAGAAGCTGAAATGAGGAGAGCACAAATCAACTCTAAGGCCATGCACACTCTCATTTGTGCCCTTGATTATAGAGAATACGATAAAGTAGTCATGTGCAAAAGTGCCAAGAAAATTTGGCAAAAATTACAAGAGTTATATGGATAAACAAAGATGCAAAAGGAATTGGAAGACAACTTTTGTGAGAATCAATGCTCAACAAGCAACATGGAAAATGCAGAAAAGGAATCAAGTGAAGATGAATCCTCAAATCAAATTGAATTATGCCTCATGGCTCTTGAAGAGATAAAGGTAAGTTCTTTATCTTGTGAACTTAATTCATATGCTTTTGATGGATTGCATGATGCTTTTGAGGATTTAGCATTTGAGCTTTAGAAAAATGAATATGAAGCACAAGAAAATTATTTCCATACTCGATGTTGAACATGAAGCATTGATGAAAACAAAAATTGACTTGGA
>NW_018397277.1:884950-885081 GCF_002168275.2 Theobroma umbraticum
AAAAATTTGAAAAAGGATTTTGAAGGTTACCAAAAGCAAATTGATATTTTGCAAAAAGGAAATTTTGATGTGAAAAGAAAATTTGAAAATTTATTAAATGAGAAACAAAAGGCTTTGATAAATTCCTCATC
>NW_018397277.1:885091-885362 GCF_002168275.2 Theobroma umbraticum
ATGAAAGGCAATCATTGCACATTTTATAGTTATTGTTCATACATTTGTCTAATTAGAAAATGTTTACGTTATAAATTTAGACAAGTGTGGGTTCCAAAAGGGATTTTATGTGATGAGACTAACTTCCAAGGATCCAAAGCAATTTGGATACTAAAGATCAAATGAAAATGTCTCTCGTAGGTGTGCTAGAGCAAAGAGGAACAACTCTTCAAGAATAAATGTCCTCTAGTCACACATAAAGGAAAATGGGTGATCTCTATGCTAAAAGCCT
>NW_018397277.1:885596-885802 GCF_002168275.2 Theobroma umbraticum
GGAAGTAAGAATCTAATGATTGAGTATGTTCTTATATTTGATCTTGAATATATTTTCATTCTTTTTGAGAAAATTGTTTTATTAAGATTGATTAATTATGGAAAATTGTTTCTATAATTTTTCTCATGATTTATGAAATTATTTCCATACTACTTTGAGGAAAAATGATTTTTGTGCATAATTTTGAAACATAAAAGGTTGGATAA
>NW_018397277.1:885988-886156 GCF_002168275.2 Theobroma umbraticum
TTGAATAGTTCAAGATGGTTGATAATGAGCTTGAAAGTTTTGACTACTTTTATTTGTACTTTTAAAGCAATATGAGCTTATGTTAGAAAAATGTTACCATCCTTAAAGTTTAGAATGATTTATGAATTGAACAAGCTTTTTTCATAATAAAAATACTTATGACTTGTT
>NW_018397277.1:886389-886593 GCF_002168275.2 Theobroma umbraticum
TTTTTCACAAAGCAAGTCTAATCTTGAATGTTTCAAGTTAAAAATTTTGTAAAGAAAGATTAAATCTTTATCAATTGATTTTTCTTGCGAAATCTTTTTATACTCTTTGATTAAAATTGATTCATTATTTTTGATGATATAGCACGGTTGAGCAAAATTAATTTGATACAGGTATTGCATAAATCCCATTTTGCTTGATATTTC
>NW_018397277.1:886603-886758 GCF_002168275.2 Theobroma umbraticum
GGTGAAATTGATTGAAAAAGATTTCTTAAGCATGATTTTAAATGTGATAATTTTGGTATCGATGGCATTTCTTCAAAGCAAAGGAACAAATCTTCTTGTAATGCTTGAAGCTATAATGATTTCAATAATATAAAACTTGAACAAGTATGCCTTAT
>NW_018397277.1:887052-887221 GCF_002168275.2 Theobroma umbraticum
GAGCATTTCAACTTTTTAGTACTTGTGAACAATGAGCAATAAAAGCTAAAATTTAAGTTCACATGTTTTCTTGAAGAATCCTTGATCATACATGTCCAAAATGATGTTTTAATATGGTTGAAATGAAATTCTAAATTGTTTTCATACAAATCCATGTTTTGAGATCATT
>NW_018397277.1:887231-887316 GCF_002168275.2 Theobroma umbraticum
ACATTGCATGTTTTGCACCTTTTCTAGCTTTTCAGTATGTAGGAATCAAGCATAATTTACTCCTAAGCATAACTTGTCGACTATT
>NW_018397277.1:887491-887692 GCF_002168275.2 Theobroma umbraticum
ATGTATTGTCCATTGCAATATTTTCTTCCATGAATTTCTTTTTCAAAGATGATTATTGACTTTTAAAAAAACATGCATTATAAATACTTTCATGACCATTTGGTGCAAGTACATGTTCTAGAAATTGCAAATTTTGTTGAAAAATGGGAAAACTTTCTTCATTGCTTAAATCTATCTATTCCCAAGCATGACAGTCATATT
>NW_018397277.1:887894-888078 GCF_002168275.2 Theobroma umbraticum
TTGAATTTGTTAATCCAATTGGATTTTCATGTGCATATATAGAAAATATCTTCTTAGGAAAATTGAATGTTCAAATGCTAATCTAAGAACAATTCTTGAAATATATTTTATGTTTGAGCTCAAATGACTATTTCAAAATTGATTTCTTGATTATGCATACTTATTCGATTAGGATGAACTCATT
>NW_018397277.1:888211-888379 GCF_002168275.2 Theobroma umbraticum
ATTGGTCAACACGCATGCTTATATGATTTTTCTTTGTGCTTGACCTTAAGGTTTAAAGTCTATAACTTGACTTGAGCTATTCATTTGAACATGAATGTAATAGTCAAGTTTGATCATGGCATAAATTGTGAGTTGACATAGTTGAAATTTATTTTAAATATGCATTTA
>NW_018397277.1:888389-888490 GCF_002168275.2 Theobroma umbraticum
ATGTCTTCATTGAGCCTTAACGTTTACATGATTTAAAGATTTTGTGTGCATCTAGCTTTAGCTTATAGGTCACCATATACAATTTGACATGTCAAATAAAA
>NW_018397277.1:888500-888605 GCF_002168275.2 Theobroma umbraticum
AGCTTTAGTTATCAATGAATGCCTAACGTGCTTTGACTAAATATCTCTTTTTTGAATTTTGATAATTGGTATTCATTGATGATTAAATGTTCACTTCGAATATAT
>NW_018397277.1:888627-888728 GCF_002168275.2 Theobroma umbraticum
TCAATATTCTATAACAATTGATATCACTCATGAATCATGAATTATTGAGAAAATACATGTACTTTGAACTTTAATGGTTGCATATTTTTTGAATGGGTATA
>NW_018397277.1:888738-888831 GCF_002168275.2 Theobroma umbraticum
GAACTCATGCTTACATTTTGATGAACAAAATTGGAATTGTGATTAAGGAAGATAGCTATTTTATTTCTTATAATCATATTTGTGCTTATTTGA
>NW_018397277.1:888931-889074 GCF_002168275.2 Theobroma umbraticum
AATTTCTCCTTGAGTTGCTATTCTTATATATGAATTAAGAAATTTCTTGGAAATGCGTGATTGATGTTGCTTGGTTGATTGATATTGAGAATAAATAATGAATTTTTCATGATGATTGATAATTCTTGATGATAATTGTAAAT
>NW_018397277.1:889489-889638 GCF_002168275.2 Theobroma umbraticum
TAAGATTTTCAACAAAAAGGTTTGGTGAGAATTCAACATTTGGTGTTCTTCATTGCCGGTAACATCTTTCTAAATACTAAAATAGATATTGTGCTTTATATTGCTTCTCACTTAAACTTGAAAGTTGAAATGCATAATTGGTATCAAGC
>NW_018397277.1:889766-889914 GCF_002168275.2 Theobroma umbraticum
CTTTAAATTGATCATATCTTTCTTGAATGTTTTGAGCCTTAAAGTTGATATGCAAGGAATGCTTAATGATAAAGCAAGTCTTTACTAGTGCTTGACCATTTGATATAATGAGCTTTAAAATGATTCCATCTCTCATAATTGATATTGT
>NW_018397277.1:890315-890452 GCF_002168275.2 Theobroma umbraticum
TTTGATGACTTGGAGACTTTATGGTTACATATTCATGGTCTTAATGCTTATATTGTTCACGGATTTTGCTAACCATTATTTCTTAAGCTTAAGTGTTTAGTGCTCACGCTTCTTAATCTTTTTGATATAACAAAAAG
>NW_018397277.1:890462-890624 GCF_002168275.2 Theobroma umbraticum
TTTATGAGCAAATTTAATGCATATGTTGAGGGGGAGATTAGAAGGGAGATTTTAAAATCATTTCAAATGCAAATTTGCTCAATGTTTTATCATACAAAAAAGGGGGAGATTGTTAGCTTTAAAATTATTATAGTTTTAATTATGACAAAATGATCAAATTTG
>NW_018397277.1:890645-890899 GCF_002168275.2 Theobroma umbraticum
CCTTGACAATTGCTTGAAATGATTTAACTCCCATACATTTTTTCTTGCATAGTTCTAAGCTATGAGTGCTTATGATTCCCATTCATTAGAGTTTGATCTAAAAATTAAAAGAAAATTTAGATGCACTCATTAAGTGGGAGTTTTGAATATCAATTTCAATGATGAAAAAAAGAAGAAGAAAGACTAAGTTAAACAGAGTTTGATTGGTCTTTATGTTTAATTTTTATATGTGATGCTTTGTTTTGGTTTTATTG
>NW_018397277.1:890909-891055 GCF_002168275.2 Theobroma umbraticum
AAAGAAAACTAGATGCATTGACTAAGGGGGAGCAACTCATTGTACATAAAGATTTGAAGCATTCATATTGAACATAGACATTGCACTATTAAACTAGGAGTATTTTGTCATCATCAAAAATAAGAGATAGAGAATGTTGACTCTAT
>NW_018397277.1:891065-891182 GCF_002168275.2 Theobroma umbraticum
TGATAGCAAAATATTCCCATTCATTAGTGTCTAATTATATTGTTTGAGTGTGCAGGACAAATATATATATTAAATAATTAATTAATCATTTAAAAGACAATATCAAAACTCATAAGA
>NW_018397277.1:891192-891415 GCF_002168275.2 Theobroma umbraticum
ATAAGTGAGCAATGAAATGAGAAGCCTTTAAGTTGAATAATCAAGGGAGTTGGATGGATAAAATTCGAAAGAGAAATTGGCGAGTTCAAGCAGATTGGGAAATAGAGAACACTTAGTCGACCAAGAGACAATGTTAGTCGACTAAGAGCTTTCTGCCAGAAATCGGATTTAGAGACAGAAACGACTTAATCGACTAAGAAGTTTTGTTAGTCGACTAAGAGGC
>NW_018397277.1:891425-891554 GCF_002168275.2 Theobroma umbraticum
AACTGGGTTCAGAGATAGAGCCTACTACTAGAAACTAGGTTCAGAGATAGATACGACTTAGTTGAGTAAGTGATAATGATTAGTCGACTAAGAGCATTCTGTCTGACAGTTTGAACTGAACGCTAAAAG
>NW_018397277.1:891815-892079 GCF_002168275.2 Theobroma umbraticum
TTCACTCCAATCTTTGTAATTGAGTTAAGTACTTCATCTTGTACCATCAAATCAGGTTAGTGATCATAAGTACCTCTTTATTTCTTTTTTTCTTGATTGCTTAGAGTGTGCGAGACATTCTAAGGGATTAATTAAGCTTAGGTTAGCTTGATTGAGTGCATAGATTCTAGCTAAGCCTGAAAAAGTTAATATTTTTGTTTTGGTTGATCTCGGGAAAAACCATTGTTGAAGGTTGTGGCTGAACCTATGAAAAGCCATTGTAAA
>NW_018397277.1:892090-892301 GCF_002168275.2 Theobroma umbraticum
AGCTTGGGAATTTCACCGTTTATAGTGATTTGATTTGGAAAATCCTTGGTTGAAAAATCAAGATAATGGATGTAGGTCTTTGACTAAACCACTATAAATCTTTGTATTTTGTCTTCCCTGCTTTATTTTTTATTTCATTCCTTATTAGATTATTTCTTATCTTGCATTTAACTTCCCATCATTAAACTTAAACTTTCCTCTAAATAGAGGT
>NW_018397277.1:892313-896168 GCF_002168275.2 Theobroma umbraticum
GAGCCAAAAAGTGCTATTCACCCCCCCTCTAACACATTTATTTGGGACCAACACCTACACCTCCACCCGTATAAAGCTTCATAAGGCATCATCTAGGATACTAGATAGAAAACTATTATTATTAGCAAATTCTACTAAAGGTAAGTGTTGATTCTATGCAACTCCATAATCAATGACATAAGCCCGTAATATATCTTTCAAAGTCTGAATAATCCTCTTAGATTACCCATCCGTCTATAGGTGGAAAGCTATGCTAAAATTTGACTTAATTCCCAATACCTCTTGAACTTTTCCCCAAAATTAGCTAGTCATTAACTCTTTTTAATGAAATTCAAAAGCTCTTTTCGGAATCTTCATTTTGCTTTGACTAAGGATTTTCTTGAGTTAATAAATGTCAAGGAGCATTAGGATATTCCTCTTAAAATCACTTAGGTTGACCAATTCTCTATTCATCATTCATCTTTCTCCATATGCTTCATGCTATACTAAATATCCATCTTATTTTACATCATTCGCTAGGACTACATAAGACAGTATCAAAGTATAATACTTCACATATAAAACAACTTGATAATTTCAATTCTAAGGATCACTTATACAACTGTCATATAAGATTTTGTTTCCATAGACACTTAAGTGAGATATATACCAAATGGAATTTTCATTACAACTCATATTCAGTGAACTTATTCTTTAAACAAGCACTCACATGTTTATTTAAATATCTCCATACTTCAACTTATGGGATCAGTTGCTCATTTCACAAGTAAGAAGTATAACATATGCTAATGTCTCGGCTTTACCAATCTCTTGTCTTCACAAAATATCAGCTAGAAACAATTTAAAGCCATACTTTAATGCAATAAGAATTTCATAATTATAGCATATCTTAATTTTTTTTACATAGTATATTTATTCCATGAACTTTATCTTTGTTGGTAAATAATACAAATTATATATAAACTGATAAATAAAAAAAACTTTATTAATAAATATAATGCAAGATAAAATAAAATTTATCTCTATATACGACCGATTGGCTATAAAGCATGCATCTAACTCCATCAAAAGTAACCATCTATGTCTCCTGGTCCTTCCAAACTCTATGATGAAAGCATAGATATTTAGCTTAATTTATTTGTAATTGAATATCGATAAAAATAGGAAACAGAAATAACGCCAACCAGAAAAGAAAGGAAGCAGAAATAAATTGCAATGAAAGTTTTTTCAAATCAATAACAATTTTTTATTTACAAACAAAAGTTGTAAATAAGATGATTTAGAATCGCAATAAATTTATTGTCCATTTTAAGTCTATAAAAGCAAATTTACCAACATCTGCATTTATAATATATAATTATTGATCGCAATTTTAGATTTAAAATTATTTTATCATTTGTACAAATAATTCGAAGGGTATAACACCGTTCGCTAATGAAAACAAAAATCATGGAGTAGTGTGTCTCGATTTCACATGCAAACTGAAACATTGCCTAAATTTGGAAGAGGTTTTAAAGTGCAAAATTTCCTTATTTTTGGTAAGAATACTGCTATTATTCTCTCTCTTTAAAGTTGTACAGGAAAATCCCTGAAGGCCTAGGCACAGATATCAACTTCGAAACCAAACAGTATTTGATTTAACAATATCCTTCGGCCCAGGGAGGAAAACGACCCTTGTCCATCTAACGTTTGATCAAAGCCCAGAACAGAATCCTATTAACATTGTGGAACACAATAATTCGCTGGATTTTGCAACTTTGCCAGGGCAGATCGAAGCCTCGAGCCTGCAAGTGCTTCACTTCTGAACTAGTTTGTCTCTGAAAACCAACAAACAAAATGTAAATTGGAGCTACCAAGGGAAAACAAGGGGGGAGTCACGTTAGTTTCCCTTTGTCTACCTGGGTGACAATGTTTATAACTACCATGGTCTTTTTAGCTGGTAGAGGCCATGGTCTTTTTAACTTCCCATGGCTAATTTGGATTAAATGGGTCTTGGGCTTTTAGGTAATAAGAAAGAAGAATTTTGGGGCACCCTTGGTAGTCCGGTTGGATAAAAAGTTTATCGACTTTTTCCTACAATTTCTTTCTTGCTTTAATTTTTCTTATATATTTTCCAATGACAATGAGGTACAATAGTTTAAGAAAATATGTTATCAAGCATATACGTTTGTTTTATTAATTGATTGAAACAAATATATTGATGAAAAGAAGGAGAAAGCAGAAAAAATAAATTAATTCATATTTCTCCTTCTTTCTTTTTGTCTTAATGTCTTTATTCTTAAAATAAAATATTAACCATTGCTTACAGGTGCTAGTTGAGGTGATATTATAGAAAAAAAACTTGTAATTAATACATTTCTCCGCTTAAATTTGATTTGAATATTGCATGAAATACAAAACTTCTTTCCTATATAGTATTTTGATTATCATTTAAGATACCTATACGTGCATCCCTTAATCAGATTCTTAAATAAAATCATCAACATAAAATTTTATCAATATGTGTTATTATTTAATACACGGTTAGTAAAATTTTCAATCTAAATAAGTAGAATTAAAATGCTATCACATATCTCATTAAGATATATTTTAAAAAATATAATTAAAAATATGTGACAATACTATGATCTCTTTTATAAAATTTAAAAACTCCACTAAAATATATAGAATAATAGTCCTATATGTAGAGCTTCCCCAGTAAGTAATGGGGTTTTTTCTTAGTATTTTATGAACGAAAAGTGGGTTCACTTGGCATCACACGCCTAAAAGTTGCCGACCAGCCCATTCCTCAGCCGGGCCCGTTTATCGTTTTGGACTCAACCCACTCGAAGGTTAACATCTTTTTCTTCAAGAACCATGAAGATCTATATATATATATATATAAGTTTTAAATTATTTAAAAAAAATTAAATTTTTTTTTATATTTTTATTTTTTATAAAATAAGTTTTTATAACTAAAGATTGATTTAATCAAAATACCATTTGTTATTTTATATTAAGTGGCGTTAGATGTTAAAATATCATAATTGATGATAAAGTAACACATTAATATATCATAATTAATGATGACGTGACTTGATAATTTGATATAACAATATGATTATGTGATATTTTTCACCATCGACATTAATACTGTAAGAATGTCATATCGATATAAATTAATAAATAATGTTTTAATTAATAACAATTAGTCAATCACTAGTTTTAAGGGTTTATTTATTTAAAAAAATATAAAAAACTTAATAGAATGTAATAAAATAATAAAATTTAATTTAAATTTTTAAAAATCATTTAAGAGTTTTTTAAATATATGTCTTTTATTTAGCATGAAGTTAATTATAACTGCTAAATACATCTCATCCAAAAAAGGAAAAAGTCGAAACAAAGAAATAAAATTAAGCATCGTTACTGTCTTCCCCACAGTGTATGCCGCACGCGTGTGTTGACGCAAAGCATGTGCCTGCACAACTTACAAATTATTACGGTGCATGGTTTTTCTGGACAACATAATAATGTTTTTCTCTACTTCGTAAGCATTTCTTCTTCTTGTTATTAAATTCTTATTATCATAGTCGTTATGTACTCTCCCTAGACTTCCAAACTCCAAATAATCATTTTTAATTAATTAATTAATTAGCTTCTTCATTTGACGTTTTTGGGATCCACTCTTAACATCTCTTGATTATTAAAATCCTCATCTTTGTCCCTAGTTTATTTAATTAATTAACCTAACCACTACTTCGATCTTGCGAAAACTAGCACAGCATGTTTTGTCCTACTATGCTCATTTGTTTTTATAATAAGTTGTAGCTTAATTATAGTTAATTATCTAACATAATCTTTTATACAAGACAA
>NW_018397277.1:896178-935516 GCF_002168275.2 Theobroma umbraticum
TAATTAATTTCATGCTGATGAGTATTACGGCTTCCAAGATGATATTCAATTCCCAAAGTTGAATTGTAATTATGCCCAGTGGAGTGTCATTTATATATATTTTTTCAGTTTTAATCCTGCTCGTAGGGCATTTTCATATGAGCTTGTACTTATGTGCTTGATCTCATCTATATGACTTCAGTTGGTAATGTAATTGAGTATAAACATGGGTCATTGTGGTTTTAGTTATATATTAACAACCCAAGAATTATTAATCATAGGGTATATTTTGAATAAAAAATAAAAAATTTGATTTTATCAGCATTTTGTTTTTTAATTGGGTAAGGGGTTTTAAATTAGCTCTTTGAATTAAAAAACACGATTTGTCATTGAATCATGTACACGAAATGTAACATTAGTTATTGACTAATGAAATTGATTGATGTGCATAGAACAACTAATGGCATTGAAATTTATTTGTCTTGAAATAATAGTCAAATTTATTATTTTACCAAATTAATATTTCTAATTTTATTATGCTATTATTTTTTTAATAGTAGTACTATCGTGTTTTCTTTTGATGTAATTCCTGTCAAATGAAAGTATAAAATAAATATTCCGTCAAAATTTTTTCTTCAATTGTTTATTGACATGGAAATAAAATCTATTTTTATTTAAAAGTTGCCAACTATAAACGTTGGAAAAAGTGTTTGTTATGGTTATTTGGTTTGCAGTGAAAAATATATTGAAGTGTCCAATTCAGGAGGATGGTTTTTACCCAATAATCAAAATGGAAAATAAATAAAACCACAAAAATTATTAACTTTTATTATTTTTCTTACGTGCTGCCTTTATATATGTATAATTTAATCCATAAGAATTGTTTTGAATTTTTACTTTACATTAATAATTGTCACATCATTTCTTTAACAGTTAAATATTCAGATTTCACCTAAAAATTTTAGTGGAATGGTAAGATTACACCAATTTAAAAAAAGTAAAGTGGAAAATTTGAAACTTTCAATAATGTAAACTGAATCATTTGGCCATTATCTCTGCTCATTTATAAAGCTTAAGGCAGCTATAAAGCTAGTTATCACCCTGAAGTTAATTTGAATTTTTGGAAAATAATATACATAGAGATGTCAATAGGTACTTTATAATGGGATACTCACCTAATTAGATAAGATTAAGATATTTTATAATCGGGTTTAGATAGTAAACTACTACCCATCACAAGTTTGAGTAGTAGTCTTAGGTATCTATTACTCGAATCTGATTTTAAAAAATAAAAATTTTTAATATTAAATCTTAGTTTTATATTTATTATTTTGGGTTTATAAATTTTTGATAATTAATATAATACTTACAAAAATTCATTAATTGTTCTAAATATGATTTTAAATTTTAATTTATTTTTTATAAATTAATTTTAATTTATTAATTCAATTTTCATTAATATATATTAGTTTAAACTTATTTTAATCGAGTAAATAAGTAAAGTATTTCAAGGGTAGTATTTAGGATATGAGGATAAGGATTTGGGTACTAATTTAAATTTTTAATTGCATATTTATAGAGTTCACGTTAAAATTCAAAAATAAGGAATACTCTATTTGTTGACATATCTAAATGTACAGCTTTTTTTTTTTTGTCAAAAGGTCGCTGAAAGACAGCAAGATTGTTATTAATTAATTTTTTCTCAAAAAAGTAGGTTTGTGCGTGGACCATTTACTCAAATCACTGATGTATGTTACAAATTAAAAAAGGACTACTACCCACCAACTTTGAACTTTGTTTATACGATAAATTCATTTCCTCACCATCACCACAGCTTTGATTTTCATTTCGTTGTCAGGAGGTCAAGACATCATTGTCTTTAGGGTTCGCCCGACGTATGGTCCCCGAAATTCCAACCGCTGCTATAATGGAAGACTTGAAAATGAAAAATGATGCAAAATTTTTCAAAACGTTTGAAGCCATATGTAAAAGTAAAGGAGTCAATGGTAGCTTAAATATGCAGTCGTCCGTGAGAAATGGTAGTTTGGCCGGCTGAAGATATGGATTTTGGTTCACGTTTTCATCTAGAGAGATGATGATGGCCCTAAGTGGTCGGTAGAAAGAGTTGGATATGATAAGACTAAGAAAAAGAAGAATCAACTTAAGAACGTGATAGATATGATGTTCATTGAATAATTCTATATGCGCCAATTTAGTCAATTCTAATACAATCTGGTTTTGACAATTTTCATATCGCTTTTGCGTTTCATTTCTTTGGTTTTCTCTATTCGAAATCCAATACTAGTCAAAGACATAGAACCCTAGCTAATGTATCCTTACTATTCCATAAGTTTGAACTTATGGTTGAAAAGTATTTTGAAGCCAATATTGGCAATGCCTATTCAGATTGTGGCGGTGAATTTGATTATGTAAAATCTTGTTTCAGTTCTTTTGGGACCCAACACTTTCAAACACAACATAATGCAATAATTGAAAGAAGACATTGAAGCATTACAAAAATTGGACTCACCTTGATGCATCAAGCAGCCATTCCTCTTAAATATTAGACCTATGCATTTACTACGACTGAGTATCGATTAAACAAACTACCATCTTTTGTCCTAGCCAACAAGAGTCCTCATAAGTCATTTTTCTCCCAAAAATCCAAATTACAAAAACTTGAAAGTATTTAGATGTTTATGGTGTCCATGGTTGGAGCTTTACACTTCTCATAAGCTTGAACAGATATCTAGACCCTGGATGTTCCTAGGCTACTCAAAACATCTTAGTGCTTATTTTTGCCTAGACCTTGTTATCTATAATTGTGAAACCCCAGCCTTCCGTTGAGTGATAATGTTTCTATTGGGATTTAAATCATGCTAGGACGACTCATACATAGTGAAATATTATTAAAATTTTAATCCCTTAAGCCATAGATTATTTTATTTGAAACTAATCTAGAAAAACCACAAGAGATATTTTGACATACCTGAAAGTCTACTTTCTTTGATGGAGTCCTCCTTGGCTGTTTTTTTTTGTTTTTAACTTTTGTACACCAACTAGGACTTATTAAATCATAGCAGCATAGTTATTCTACTCTAATGGTGATCCACATAGTGATTTGCCAAAATCTCTTTACTAATAGTGTGTAAATCCCCAAGCGGAAGTTTGTGTTAGCAAACTTTCAACTTTGAGCTCCCTTTGTGTTTCTCTCTTTTTGGCTGTGATCCTATCTCAACACATGAGAAAATAAAATAGAACTCTTCTATTTATTCAAGAGAAGGCTAAGGGATTCTTTTATAGAGTGAATTAACCTACTTTATATTCAACAAGGATTATAAAATGTCTTGGGCTAATTGGGCCTTTACTTAACACTCCATCAAATCATATTTGATTTAGCCTAATACTTAATCGAATTAAGTCTTTGTAAAATCAATTAGATCACATCTAATTGAACTCAAATTAATTTCGACAATTCACCTTATGTGCGTGACCTATTAGGTTCCCAACATGTTGACAATAAATATAAATTAATTCAATTAAAAATATATATTTATATTTATAGATTATAAGCGACATCTAGTAATACATCATGACCACCAAAATGTCAGGAGAGTTAATATGATTTGACTAACCTTTCAGTATATAGTATCTTAGTGTAATTTGATCCTTTCATCATATATCCCAAATAGATAGAAAGTTTGGCTCGATGTCTATTTTCTAACTTATCCATATTAGTTTTGCAGCTTCTATATTGACTTATTAAGATTGCCTTGGCCAAGGACTTTTAATCAATATAAGCCAAAAGCAAATGAGATATGTCCCTTTCAATCACTTGGGGTGATGAATCCTCTCTAGACTACTTATGCATCCTCGCATGTTTCATACCGTCCCTAAAAACACCCTATTTAAGGATCTGGTCACCTCCAGACCTGTAGAGGTGAAATCAAAGCATGAAAATTCGCATACAAGATGACCTAGTATCGCAAGTCTAAAGATTACTTACACTACTGGCACATGAGAGTATTTCCATAGATACTTGAGTGAAATACTAAATGAAACTCTAATAGCAGGTCATGCTCAGTGAACTTGTTTCTCTACAAGCACCCATGTACTATCCCCAAGTATCTCACATACTTCAACCCATGAGATCAATTGCTTATTATCAAAGTAAGGAGGTTTAGCTTGTACCAATTTTTAAGCATTGTCAATGCCTTTATTCTTGACAATACAATGACCAGGAATATATTTAAGAATAAGACTTTGATGCATAAGAATCTCATAATTATAACGTTTATAATTTCTTTGTAAGGCCATTATGTTCCAAGGACTTTATCTACAAAATTCTCTCATAACTCTTTATAAATAAACTCATGGTTAAAGAAATACCTCATACATTATATAAAATATTCATAATGTATATAACATGAAATATGACTAATTAATGTAGTGTTTTATAAGCACAAAATCGATTATTTAAAGCCAATCGCCCATGTATCTAATACCAAAGCTCTCTAAGGCACTATCATGTTTCTGTTGGGATAGAACTTTAGTGAGAGGGTCAGCTAGGTTGTCCTTTGTGGTTACTTTCTCTATATTAATATCACATCATCCAATGATCTCCTTGATCAGGTGATAATGCCACAATACATGTTTGGATCATTGATGAGACCTCGGTCCCTTTGCTTGTACAATGGCTCCATTGTTGTCACAGCACAAAGCTACCTGATCAACCATGCTAGGAACCACACCTAGTTCAGTTACAAACTTCTTGATTCAAACTCCCTTCTTTGCTGCCTCAAACGCGAAGATGTATTTAGCCTCGGTTGTAGAATTTGCAGTTGTTGCTTGCTTGGAACTTTTCCAGCTGATAGCACTACCATTTAAGGTAAATATAAACCCACTTTACAATTTGCTGTCATCCTTATCAAATTAGAATATAACATCTTCATATCCTTTAACTTGGAATTTAGCATTTCCATAGACCAAGAAAACATCCTTAGTTCTTCATAAGTACTTAAGGATATTTTTCATAGCAATTTAGTGATTCTCACTTGGATTTGATTGGTATTTTCTCATGGCACTTAGAGCATACACCACATTTGGATTAGTAAAAAACATGGCATACATGATAGATCCTCATTATTTTGTCTTTTAGTGACTTTTGTCAAATAGGGAGATAGTGTTCTATTAACTAGTTTTAGATAATGTTTTGTTAAGTAGTTACATGCAACTCTAATTAATTACAGCTTCTCTACCTTACTTTGTCTTATAGTTGTGTTCACTGTGTTAATCGATTAGAGAAAACTCTAACTAATTACTAACTTTTTATTTTCATTTTTCTTTACATGGCAGTTTTCTTTTAATTGGTTAGCTCTTCCATTAAATGGTTGAAGCTTCATTTCCTTTAACCTTAACCAATTAAATTAGCTTTAATCAATTAGAAAATCTTCAAATTTTGAACATCTTTATTCTAGCTCCCTTTAACGATCAACCTTCTTTCAACTTGGGATTTTGGAGCTTAAAGGTACTAAAGTCTTGTGCTCTAACCAATTATCCCAGTTCCTTAATTGATTAGTATGGCTTTGTTTTTAGCTTCCAAAACCTTCTTAATTAGTTATGCTTTGTGTTTACTAATTACGGCTTTATTGTCTTGCTTTTGTACAGTGCCCAGGTTTGCCTTAACTGATTAAGGCTTCATGTTAATCAGTTAATGATCTTTTGTTTTCACTAAGTCCTTTTTTCTTTACCTCTTTAACTGATTAACCCATTTTCTAAGTGAGCAAGCTTCCTGACTTGCTTTCCAGCAACTAATGACTAAATGAATTTAACCTTCTTCTTACACAATTAAATAATATGATTAGACATAAGTGAATGGAAATGTTTTGTTATAATAAAAAGCACATTGAGTCAACATTTCTATCTTATTTTTGATGGTGACAAAACACTCGTAGATGAAGAGTGCAATGTGTATGTTCAATATGAATGCTTTAAATCTTCATGCATAATGAGTATTGCTCCCCCTTAGTTAATGCATCTAGTTTTCTTTAAAGATTTGCAATAAAGTATTTATATTATCCACAATAGTTAAATAAGATATGCAATATCTATAGTAGCTAAGCAAGATATATAGAATTTCCATAATAACAAGCACATAATATTCAAAAAACCATAACTAAGCATTGCACACATAAATTAAAAATAAAGACCTATCAAACTTCATCTAACTTAGTCTTTTTTCTCCCTCTTGTTGTCATCATTACAAAGGATATTCAAAATTCCCCTTTAATAAGTGCATCTAGATTTTCTTTTAATCTTTAAATTAGACTTCAATGAATGGGAATGATAAGCACTCACACAACTAAGTCATACAAGCTTTTAGATATAGTTTAATAACTTTAAGAGTCAAGCTTGTCTCTATGTTAGAACAAATGTATGAGAGTTAAATCATTTCAAGAATTTGTCAAGGATCACTCAAATAATGTTCAAGCAAATTTGATCATTTTGTCATAATTAAAATTACAATAATTTTAAAGCTAACACTAGAGATAGAAAATTCTAGACTTTGTGAAGAATTGACAACTAAAAAAAAAAGAGTTGATTTTTTATATGCGACAGAATTGTGCAAGCTAGTTAGAGTGTATAAGAAGTGATTCAAATTTCACTCCAATAGGCAACAAATTATAAAGGCTACAAATACCTACCTTAAGAACATTAAAGCAAACATTTAGAAGGAACTTGAATGAATTTGAATCATCGTTGAAGAAGAAAAGAGCGAAAAAACAAAGGAAAGAGCTTTGAGCAGAAAAATCCTATCTTTGAGCAATAGTACAACCAAAAGATCATATTTTTATCCTTCAACTGAAACTTCTTGAGCTTAAACTTTCCTTGATCATTCATAAGCTTCGAGAAAGCTCTCATCTTACTAATCCTAAACTTTCTTATCAACCTTTCTAGAGATTTTGAGTTTGAGATTCATTAGAATCCACTATTATATCTATTATACCTCATAGCAAAAGGTAAAGATGTTTTGTTTGATCTTTTAAAAGGTTGCATCTTGTGTAAATGTTGTGCTTGAACCTAAAAAAGGCATTGTTTTTATAGAGGTTATCCCTAGCCTTGGTAAAAGGCATGTGTAAAGGTTACGCCCGATCCTATTAAAAGGCATGTTGTAAAGGTTGCGCTTGATCTTATTGAAAGGCAAGCCGATAATGGATTCAAGCTCCTTTTGCTATCAAGGGAGAGGACGTAGGCATTGAAAGGCTGAACCTCTATAAAAATCCCACTAAGTACTCTTTATTTTTCTACTCTTTACTTATTCATTTTATACTTTATTGGTTTTTCATTTTCTCAAATTTTTGCTTCATTTTCAAAACTTTTCGAAAAAGGGAAAATTTTATTTAACAACCAATTCAGCCCCATCTTAGTAGTTCTACTTTAAGCTTACTTCTCTAACACTTTTGTTGTGATATATCATTATGTGTTTCCCTTGAGCTTTAAAACTAACCAAATACTTTGTTTTCCAACTATTTTTGGCATAACCAAAAGGGGGAGAATATTTTGAGTAAGTTTGCTAGGCTTTACTTGATTGTAATGGCTGGATGAATACTAAATTGTTTTTTAAATTTTCTCAAATGTTTTGAAAGGTAATCAAAAGAAAATTTTCTCAAGGGGAGTTATTCGTAAGCAAATTTAACTCTTATTTTTGTCATATCAAAAAAGGGCAAATTGTTAGCCATAAAAATGAGCCTAGTTTTACAATGACAAAAGTCAATGATCTAAATATACTTTGAAACTAAGTAAAAATGATCCTGAACTTGGAGAACAATCCTATAAGAATTTTTGAGTTCTTTGTGAAAAGAAAAACCTTTTGAACACTTTAAATCTCAAATTCTAACTATTACAACAACTTTTAAAAGTGAAGTAATTGATTTTCTACAAAACAAAAAGCAATATTTCTTTTCTAGAATAGGAAAAATCTACTTCGCTGGATTGGAAGCATTGATTCCTGAAGATATAGAAGCTATTGGAAGAATGAGAATCAATATCAAAAGAAGCAATGATTAATTCTTGAGAAAGCAGATGCAACATGGAAAGGCACTGGAATAACAAGAATTGATTTCTCAAGCATTAGGTGAACGATTCTTAGAACTATAAAGAGAAAAATCATAAACTTGGAGAAAAGGAAAAGATGGAGAATAGAACAAGAATGGAGCAAGCAAAGTGAAATATGAATTTTAATTTTGGTGCCTAAAGTGAAAAGAAGAATCAATAGCTGATGAGACAAAGATCAATTCTCAGAAAATCAAAAAGTTACTGACTTTAAAGCATCACGAGAAATATTGATGTCTCAGGAATGAAATGATCGATTCACTCAAAACAAAAAGCTCCAAACTTCAAATGAGACAACAAATATTGACCATTGAATAATGGAAAAATAAATTTATGGAAAATAGAAAAGCTTGAGTTATGCAAGAATCGATGTCTCAAATTTGCACTAATCAATTCTCAAAGTTCAACTAGCATGATTCAAGTGGTCCAAACATTCAATAATAAGACAAAAGTTTACTCCAATGAGTAAAAATGACAAGGCACTATCAATACCTCATGAGAATGTCAATCAAAAGAAGAAGAACAAGAAAAAGAAAATGAATAATTCATTTCAAGAGAAGAAAAACATTGAGATTCTTAAAGTTCACTCTTTTTTTCTCTCTAGAGTATATTCTTTGAGAAAACCATTCAACTTGCAATTGTTATTCTTTGAAATGTCATCATCTTTTGCACTTAACTTAACTCATCAACTTTTTAAGGTCTTAAGCTAAGAAAACTTATAAGAATCCATTGTTGTAAGGTTATACCTCCACTCCAAAAGTTAAAGAGCAGTTATATTCCATTGTAAAAGGTAATGTAAGGTTATACCTCCATTGAAATAGCAACGTAAGGTTATACCTCCTCTGTAAAAGGTAGTGTAAGGTTATACCTCCATTGAAATAGTAGTGTAAGGTTATACCTCCTCTGTAAAAGGTAGTGTATACTTACACCTCCATTGTAAAATGTAGTGTAAGGTTATACCTCCATAGAAAAGGTAAAGAAATGTTTAACCTCCTTAAAAAAGGTATCGTGTTAATGGTTGTGCTTAAACCTAGTTAAAAAGGCAAAGATTATTGGATTCAAACTCTTTGCATTATCAAGGGAGAAGACGTAGGCATTTAAGGGTCAAGCCTCTATAAAAATCATGGCTAAGTATTCTCTTTCTTTTTTATCTTCTTTACTTGCTTTGCAATCCTTTTTAATAAGCGTTTAAACTCTAGTTTTTAACCTTTGTCTTCAAAGTTTTGATTTTTAACTTTGTTCTTGAGAAAGATCAAATTTTTATTTAAGAACCAATTCAGCCCTCTCTTGGTTACTTTACTTTAAGCTTCTATATCTAATCGATAGATTTCAAAATCTATCAATACATTGCTAAATTTATCGATAAATGATGAAATATATCGATACATTGCTAAATCTATCGATAGATGATGAAATCTATTGATAGATTTCATCATTTTCAAAAAAATAAAAGGGGTAAAAATGTATTTTCACATGCCAAATCATAAATATGACACTTTTTATGATGGATTTTCATTTCTGGCTGAGGTTACTTAGTTTTCCTTCACCTCAGCCACTCTCAAACCCATTTTCAACCTAAATCATCATTTTTGAAGATTTGCAACTTGGATTTGAGTTTTATGAACAAAAATAGTATTTTTCAACTTTCAAATCTTTAAATCATGGATTTCCAATCCTAAAATTATTGTTTAAATGTCTAGATTTTTGTTGAATCATAAAGCTCTAAGGTTTTGTGGTTTTTCTTAACATTAAAGCTCATCTAAGGTAAGGATGAAGGATTTATGGGTTTCTACGCATTTATTCGATTAGGTAGCAATGAGTTTAAGTTAGAAAATTAGCTTTAGATGAATTCGAGTAGTTTCGAAAAGGCCTAAAATAATTATTATGAGATTTTTAGTGTAAGCATTGACTATAATGATAGTTAAGTATTTAGGATCAATTTGAAACTTTGAGGAATTTTCCGGAATGGAATCTTGTTTGTTGCTTGAGATCAAGTCCTTGAATAGTTGAGTGGATAGGCTGTTGCAAGTATTTCGATATGTAAAGTAATCATGAATTTTATTGTGATGATTTGTCAAGCATGATGAAACATTGTTTTAATGACGGCTTTTCAAAACATTTAAATGTAAATGATTTTAACTAGTTTTCAAATCTATTATGTATGTAAATATCATGTTATGTATTAACTTTCAACAAGAGTGGACAAGCTTTATCAAATGTTTTATATCAAAATGATATTAATGGGATGCTGAGTATGAATCACATGATGTCATATGTAATGTTGGTGGATGCAAGTATTACAACCTGTGAGATTATGATTGACTATGAAATGTATGTATATGATGATGAAATGCTTGATGGAGGTGCACATTGATGGGAAAGGGCAACCATGCATCCAAATGCAAAATGAAAAAAAAAAACAAAATGTAAACACGACAGAATAACAATTAAAATCATTTCCACCCAAGGTCATTTTCATGGTTTATGGATGAAGTGTAATACAATACAACACATGTGATCTGTTTATTACTTTTGGAAGACAAGAAAGTTTGATTACTTGCTAAAACTCCACCAAACAACCCCTTCAAGAGACTTTACACCAAGCTCTGTTGTTGCAAACCAAAGCTGTTAAAGAAGTTCTCGTGTAGCCTCTAACAAAAGTCCACATGGTGAATGGAGAAATCCCTACAATAGGGTGGGATTGGCAAGCTTTCAATGTGGTAGCAAGGATGTGTTCTAGACACTATTCTTTTCTTTTCACCTTAGTCAAAAGAACAAGAGAAAAACAAAATTTTCTCTCACACACTCCCAAGAGGCGACAATACTACTCACTAATGTTAAGTGGTGGTTAAGTTACTAGGTTGAGTAGCTTAAGCAAGGAACTTATACCACGGACCAATTTGAGCCCTAATGGCTTTTGTTTCATGTAATTGCTAATTGATCCTTGTACTTAATTAAACCTTTTAATTAAGTTCGATAGAAGTTCATAACTTCTGGTTTTGATTAAGTTTAACTTAATCACCTCTCCCAATTTAATCTCAATATTCACCGTTTATGTGTGACCCATTAGGTTTCCAACATGTAGGTAATGATCTTGAAATATAATCCATGAATTATATTTAAGAGTAGATAAATTCAAACTACTTTGAATTTATCATTGATCATATCAATCATTTTATGATCATAGGCCAAGAGCAAGATCTAGCAATCTATTATGGCCACCCAACTGTTAGAAGAGCTAGGATGGTTGGACTCAACCTTTCAATAATTAGTCTTTCAGTGCAATTTAATTCTTTCATCGTGTATCTTGGAAAGCTCAGGAGCATGGTGTAGTTAAACTCTTAAAATTTCCACATCAGTCATAATGATTAGCTATCATGAATTATAGGAAACTCATTTCTTCAAATCCATTATGCTCTAGATAAAGTCTTCACATAGTCTAACTCAGTGCATGAACAATCGAGATACATCTCCTTAATCACTCGAATTAATGAATCTTATCTTGACCACTTATTTACCATTATATGCCTCATGTTATACCTAAAAGCACTGTATTTAGGCATTTTTTGTAGGATATGTAGGGATAAAATCAAAGTATAGTAATCCTCATATAAGAGAACTTAGTATCTCAAGTTTGAGGATCACTTACATAACTATCACACAAGGTTATATTCTATTGACACTAGAGTGAAATACCAAATGGAATTTTCATGCTAGCTAATGTTCAGTGAACTTGTTCATAGAACAAGCACCTACATTCTAGTTCCAAGTATCCCTATAGCTCAACCTATGAGATCGGTAGCTTATTTCAAAAGTAAAGAACATAGAATGTACTAGTCTTTAAGCATCATTGATGTCTAATCTCAATGATATATCAACTACGAAAAATTCAAAGATTATGCTTTGATGCATATGAATCTCATAATTGTAACACTTTACAACTCCCTTGCAATGCATGTTAATCCCATGGACTTCATCTGATAAACTATAAACATAGTCTTATTAATGAAAGAAAACCTTTAATCATTCAGCATGAATGATATGATTGCATGATTAGAACTAAGCCTTGACCAATCTGATTAGCTACAAGTCTTATTCCAACATCTTTCACAAGCATAAAGCTAATCACTAACTCATCATATGTGAATCCCATCTATTTAGCAATCGTGTCTCTACGAAGACTTGCTTATGCCATTTAATGTGGTTAATTGCTTTAATACATATAGTCAATGTTTAAGTTTCTTATCATAATACTATATTTATACCAAATGAGACTTGATTTATATTAATGTGGCTTTATTGTTACACTAACAATGTTTAGAGCACTTTATTAGTTCCATGAATTAATGATCTAAATATCCTTCTATTGGAGCCTTTTTCAATATGATGTATATGACTTTATGTACATGTATAGTTCATTTAATACCTTGAAACCATTTCAATTAGACTATTCTATATGCATCATATGCATATGCCACTTCAAATTGTGCTACATAATTCATTTTGAATTTGGTAACTTTTTTGTTTATTTATTGCATTTTTTGCAATTGTATAACACAAAATTTAAGTTCATTCCCATTAACCTCCTAATGTGTATAAAACAAATATACTTGTTCATTCTTTGAATCAAACATTTTGAATTCCAATAATAGATTGAAGGAAATAAATCCAATGACAAAGTTATATATCGTAAATTCATCTAATATGAATAAGACATCTTCAATGTGTCATACTAAATCCATGGAGTTATTATACTCAAAAGCATATAGATTATACATCTTTATGCAAAATCTTAAATGTTAGATTCCTTAGTAACCAAGTGATACTTAAGAAACTTTCTTCAAAGGATCATCATGCTCCCATTAAATCCAAGATCCGTAATGAGAGTAATATTCAAACTGTTTTGAATATTCCATTAAGCTAGATTTATATACATCTAATGTATGCTTGGAATCCTATTGGACTGGAATGGTATAATGGGCTTTAGGTATTGGAAAGGTATGGATTGAATCATATCACTATATGCATTAGCTTTCTTCTTTGAATGAGCATCTGTATGTTTTATTCATAAGAAAGTTTCATTTAATTTGAAAATATACTCATCTTTGAATAATCAAGTATAAGATCATGTAATCTTTCATTAAGATCTCATCAAAGAAAAATTACTTGACTTGGTGGTTAATATGAATTCTTAATCAAACTCATTAGAAAATATTTAAATAATTTGATCTTGCAATTCATAATTGATCAAATATAACTGTAAGGACAAATATTAAATGTAAATAATAAAATGATATAATTTTTCCAAATAGTTATTCAACAGCAAACATAGAAGTTTAAACAACCAATGGCAAAACAAAAATGTTTCCTCAGCCATCCGTATGGCAATAATTGAATTATCAAAATGTTTCGAAAAGATTCCATCATATTATCCAACATATCATATCCAATAGGAGTATAGCCACCCAATGGAGCATCCAATGCTCCATCTTGTCCGTCCATCATGTCGCCTCCTTAGCCAAGATCTTACTCACCTTTCTTTTCAGTTCCTATAACATGTCACACATATTAGAACCAATTTCGAGGTATCATATACCATTAAATTTGTCACCTCCCATATTCTGGAGCGATCGTGACTGGCACTAAGACTTATGTGAGTATGGTACATTAGACCCTAGTAAGCCCTTTTAATCATTCTATCATCAATCAATCACATTTGGCTCATTTGCCATCCTTATCGTGTATACATAAGTATTCATAATCATAAACATAACATTCATATAGAGGTGTAACATATGATTATGGACTTCTCAACATAAACTATGTATACACATTGCCATTCATAATTATTGCACCCAATACATTTCATGTAGATTCTGTGGTAGTGTAAAAGTCTCAAAGAGCAATATGTCAAGAGAGGGTGAATTGGTATTTAAAAATTCTTTAAAAAAAGCTAAACATAAAAATCATTACCTTTTCACCTAAAAATATTTTCTATATCAAGTACAAGTTTTCAACGATAAATTACTAAAAATAAAAATAATATACCAAAGAAAATTATTTCCTTGAGTTAGATGCTAGCTATGAATAATAAAGTGAAAATATTTTCCTAAGTGTAAAACAATAAATCAATGTAAAACTATTTTCCTAAGGTAATGTAAGCAATGAATAATAATGCAAAAACTTGAAAATAGATACAAAGATTTTATAGTGGTTTGGCCTTTTTGATGCCTACATCCATTTCCTTGGAAACCAAGGAATTTCCAATCCATGCACAAATGGATGGCCAATCTGAGCGCACCATTCAAAGACTCGAAGATATGCAAAGAGTGATTTTGTTCGACTTTGGCTTCTCATGGAACCATTATTTGCCTTTGGCTGAGTTTTCTTATAATGACGGTTATCAAGCCGTTATTGGTATGGCACCGTTTGAAGCTTTGCATGAGTGAAGATGTAAATCACCTATTGGTTGGCTTGAAGTTGACTTGTTTTAGGTTTAGTTTTTAGCAAAAGATTTAGATAATCCTTCTTGGGAATGAACTTTACTTCCATTATATTGCTTGTTAACGATACGTGCATTTTGATGCCATTGCCAAGGATTTGTTTCAAATTTTCTTTGTTAATATTAATACCCAACAATCCTAGTCTCAATTCAAATTTTCTTTTCTTTATTTATAGGTAATTTTAGTTGTTGTATGCAAGAAGTTTAGACATTGTTCCTTTTGATTCAGAAATTGAAAAGACTCTTCAAAGACTTCGAAAAAAAAACTCATAAGCTTCAACTCAATTCGAACCAATGGCTGACCAACAAGAAGAAAACAAGTCCTTGCAAGAATATGTTGTACTTATCATTCAAGGCCTTCATTCCAGCATTTGTAGACTTGCAATCCAAGCCAATAACTTTGAGATTAACTTAACAATCATTCAGATGATTCAGACTTAAGTTAAGTTTTGCAAATTACCAAACGATGATCTTAATGCACATATTTTGAATTTCCTCGAGATTTGTGATGTACTCAAGGCTAATGGTGTTTCTAATGATGCCATTAAATTGAGGTTTTTCTCTTTTTCTCTAAAAGACAAAGTGAAGAGTTGTTTAATTTCAGTTCCAACTTGAGATTTAGTACTTGGGATGATTTGCCTCAAAAATTCTTGGCTAACTTCTTTCCGCCAGTTAAGATAGCTAAGTTGTAGAATGACATCAACTTTTTTATACAATTCAATTCTGAATCATAGTATGAGGCTTGGGAGAGGTATTAGGATTTGATGAGGAAATGTCCTCACCATGGGTTACCTAAATGGCTACAAGTTTAGACTTTCTTTAATGGTTTGCTAGGACCAATTAGAACCACCATTGATGTTGTACCAAGAGGTGCATTTATGAATAAATCCATTGATGAGGCTTGTGATTTGTTAGAGGAGATGGCTTCTAACAATTCTTAATGGCCATCAAAGAGATTGGGTGTTAGAAAAATTACTATTATTCATGAGCTTGGTGCATTTAATGCCTTAATTGCACAATTGGTTACTCTCACCAAGAAAATTGATACATTAGGTGTCAATACTGTTCATAGTATTTTTTCGGTATGTGAGTTATATGGAGATAAGCATCCCAGTGATTAATATCTTATTGTTGCCAAATTTGTATTGTTTATTGAAAATTTTAATAGGCAGCAAAATAATCCATATTCTGACACTTAAAATCCTAGTTAGAGGAATCATCCTAACTTCTCATGAAACAACAACCACGTTTATTCATCAACTCTTAAGCTAAATTTTCCTTCGGGTTTTCCACCTCAAACTAAAGGTCTTATGCCAGAGAACCATGGAAAAGATGTTCTTACAATTCATGGCAAAGAATGATGCGTAGATAACAAAGAATGATGCCATCATTCAAAGTTAAGAGGCGTTAATTAGAAATCTTGAGACACAATGAGGCCAATTAGCAAATGCCATCAATAATAAACCTCAAGGTAATTTACCTAATGACACTGAACCCAATTCAAGAAGAGAAGGTAAGGAGCATTGCAATGCTTTCACACTCAGAAGTGTGAAAGAGGCAAATGGTAATGATGTGTAATATAAAGATTTAGGTAAGCCTATTGAAAAAGAAGTTGAAATTGCTATGGAAAAAAAATTATGGTTGAAAATTCTAGTGAAAAAGATAAAATTGAAAAACCATAATTAAAACCTTCACAAACACCTCCACCACCTTTTCTTAGTATTTTCAAAAGCAGAAACTTGACAAGCAATTCCAAAAATTATTGAGGTATTTAAGAAGCTTCATATTAATATCCCTTTTGTTGAAGCTTTAGAAAACATGCCAAGTTATGTGAAGTTTTTGAAAGACATCTTGACCAAAGAAAGAAAATTGGAAGAGTTTAAGACAGTTTCACTTACTGAGTTGTGCAGTGCTATAATCCAAAATAAGCTTCAACCGAAACTTAAGGATCCAGGGAGTTTTTCTATTCCTTGCATTACCACTACTTTTAAAATTTCTAAAGCTTTGTATGATTTAGGTGTTAATGTTTCAATAATGCCTTTGCCTATTGCTAGGAAACTTGGATTTAAGAAGTTACAGCCTACTATAGTTACCTTGAAGTTAGCAAATAGATCAATTAGGCACCCCATTATGATTACAAAGGATGTTTTGGTTAAAGTTGGGCATTTGTACATTTAATGGACTTCTCTATGATTAAGATGGAAGATGATGTTGAAATTCTTTTTATTTTGGGATGACCATTCTTGACTACAACATGGTAAATCATAGGTGTGAAGAATGGCAAAAAAACTTTCAAAGTTGGAAAAGAAGAAGTTATGTTTAATTTGTTCATTGCAGCTAAATAGCCAATACAAATAGTTGCAATAGAGTGGATTCAGTTGATGAGTTGGCTAAAAAGGATTTTGACGAAGATTTCAACAAAAAGTACAACAAATTTTGAGGTTGGACAAAAAGTTTTTTTACTTTCCAATCCATGCTTCAGTCTTTTTTCATTGGAATGCAAATCAAGATTTTTGAGTCCTTTCAAATTGGTTAAGGTCTATCCTTAAGGTATTATAGAAATTCCTAGTGAGACTACTGGAACATTTATGGTTCATGGAATAAGCTTCAAGCCTTATTATGGTGGTGAAAAAGTTCAAAAGGGGTACCATAGTCAAGCTAGTGACTATAAAGAAGCATTTATTAGGAGGTAACCCATGGTTTCGAAACTCATTTTTTTAACTATTTTTATTTTATTTATTTATATTTCTACATTAATCTCTACTTTTTTTCTTTTCATAGTAAAATAAAAAAGAAAGCCTCCCACAAGCATTGGTGTGTTTTTTTCTTTAATCTCTCTATGGCATGCCTTGAAACAAACACCTTTTGCTCAGTGGGATTATAAAAATAATATCCATGTGTTTTTTTAAGATATCCCACAAATTTACATATGTTTGATCTCACTTCTAGCTCATCAAACATTGTATGCTTCACATAAACAGTACATCCCAAAATCTTGGTATAAGACAAGTTAGGCTTTTTCCCACTCCATATCTCATATGGTGTCTTAGCAACTGATTTGGTAGGAACTTGGTTCCGTATATGAGCAGTAGTTTCTAGGGCATATTCAAAAAAAGATATAAGAAGATCTACATGACTCATCATGGATCGAACCATGTCCAATAATGTTTGATTCTTTCTTTAAGACACCCCATTGTGCTGTTGAGTCCTTAGAAGAGTCCATTGTGTAAGAATCCCATTCTCTTTAGATAATCTTGAAACTTTTGACTAAAATATTCTCTTTCTCTATCAGATCTAAGAGTGAGAATACTTTTCCCAGTTTGTTTCTTAACCTCCGCTCTATATTCTTTAAACTTGTCGAAGGATTCAGATTTATATTTCATCAAATATACATAACCATAGTGAGAATGGTCATTTGTGAAGGTGATGTAGGAGGAGTATCCTCCTCTAGCACTAATATTCATAGGACCACATACATCTGAATGTACAAGCCCTAATAGCACCCAACTCATTCACCCTTCTTGGTGAAAGGCTACTTGGTCATTTTACTAAGGAGACAACATTCATACATTCCATAAGACTCATAATTAAATGGATCGATATAACCTTGTTTGTGTAACTTGGTTAAACGAGTCTTATTGATGTGTCCAAGCCTGCAGTGCCAGATGTAGGATAGTTTTGGATCATTTTTCTTCATTTGCTTGACCTTTATATTGAGCAAGAACACCATAATGCATCTCTCCCTTCGAGAAAGAACAACAAGTGCCCTAAATGCAAAATTCAATATCATAATATAATGCCATGTATGACATGGATATGATATTTCAAGATATGGAAGGAACATAGTAACGGTCTCTTAGTTCGAAGATCAACCTAGAAGGTAAAGGTATGGTAACTGTCCCTATATTCGATGTAGCATCATTTGCTCCATTTCCTACTCTTAGGACCACCTCTCCTTTCATTAATCTTCTGCTCATTTCCATCACCTTCATGTCATTACATAAGTATGACTAACATCCAGTATGTAATACCCGTGATGACAGATCAATAGTAGACAAGTTTACTTCAATCATATACATGGTCAAAGGTGAAACTTCTACAAGTTTCCCATTTTTTTACCATGTCAAAAAGGTGAGGCTATCTTCCATAATGGCATCTATTTTTAATAAATATTTGAGAAAATTCTCAACTTGATATACCATTCCAAACATTTTGTCCCTAATTTCATGATGACATCAAGTATGCCGCACAAAGTAATGTGTAGTTGCATTCTAACAACCTCGACATTTAAAGAATGTTTATGAGCAATCATGTATTATAATCAATTAATATGAGATAATAAATCTTAAATTGATTGCTCCCACTATTTTCTTCAAGATGATAACCCTCCATATCACCTTGAGAGATCTCTGCAAGGATCCTTTTAATGGACCAAGATCCCTATCCATTTTAATCATGACCTTGAGTGTGCTTAACAAACCATGATAAGTGGATTAGGTAGGTAACTGAGCTTATCGATTGTATCTCTATACAACTCCTAGATCAACTAGGTGACAACACATTGTCTAAATATATCATATATCTTTTACCTAGCCATTGCCTCTAGTTTCCATAATAATCAAATTTCCTAGCATCTGGATTTTATGAAACTAGTTAAGTAAGATCCACCAATAGCTTAAACATGCTCGTGTAAAATTGTGACCTTGAGCGTGCTCAACAAGTCTCTGATTAAAGAGCAGTTAGGTTATCTTTCAATATGGTGAAAGTCAACTTAATCATGCATTGCAGGTAGCTCAATATTTACTGAGGGATTTTTTTTATTTTTGACTTAGTTAAGGTCTCATCGTTGCATGCATGGTATTTATTAATTACATAAACAAATCTATCTTATGCATACTACTTTGCATCACATAGCATTTATTAAATGGCATAAAATAAATATATCACATGCATTCTACTTTGGATGATTATGGACTTTATCTTTACTAATTTCCTTGAGCCATCGAAGGACATTGGCTTAGTCAAACCTAAGGGATAACATACAACATATTGTAATCTTCCTCCTTGTATCTTCATGGCGCCTTTAGGTCTTCATCTACAAATTATAAAATAACTCTAAACTAATCCTAGTTCTGCACTTATATGTAACTAATTACATTTTAGGAAAAAAACCTCATGGTATATCCGAGGCGAGTTAGGTGAGGAAAGAATTTTACAATCCTTGAAAATCAAGAGAAACGCAGGGTACGCAGACCCTATTTAATAAATAAATGCCATGATAAAATTTAATCATACATCCATAATCATATTAGGCCTGGCCAATAATCTCCCACATTCATCCATCCACATGAACATAAAATTAAAACTATGTCTTATTCTAATTGTTAATCATATGAGACATCTGAAATTAGTGCGCGTATAATTGCAAGTTCATTTTTTAACTCCATGTATGGAAACAGTTTTCCATATATGGAAAGTCTTTACTAATCAGTATTAGTAATATTATCCATTCTTAATCTCATTAGGATTAGAATTAAAATATAATTACAAATTAAAACATTTTTAATTTGTAATCTTTAACATTTTAAGTAACTTTTACTAGTCTGTTTAAATTAAATATTATGTATATTCAATTATCTAATCTCATTAGATAATTTAAATATAATGTTTAAGACAATATTATGTTTAATTACATTATGTGTCCTCTTCAAATTTCACTTCTTAAAAGAAGGAAATTAATTCATGGTATTTATCTTATCCATATTTATCACACTCCCATATTTGTAGGAATCAAATTCCTAAATTTATGGATGTGATTAATGAAATTCTGATATCTTTATTTTAAGGAATCAAATTCGCTAATTTAAATATATCAAAATTTATCTTTCAACTTTTCTATAAGATATTGTTTAGTGAATTAGTGTTTTTAATTGCACCAATTTAGGCAGCAAATATGGGCACTAAAATCCCAAAAACCATGACTTTACGAAATTTTGACAGCACTGTACCAGTCACAGTTTTGTGGCTTGATGCGGCAACCAATCAGGGAATTTAATTCCCAAATTGTAACCATGGTCAACTAACATATGAAACCTTTCCATAGTAAACTTTCATAATTTTTGGACTTCATTTAGCTGGTCAAAACCTTAAAAAACTGCAGCATATGTATTCTGTACGTAGCTGCAGTTTTAGGGTTGCATATGTGGCATTATGGTGGCATAAATCAATGGATTAAATCTCTTAATTTAGTAATCTTTCCAGGAATCTTTTGAACATATTCGAGTGTCAAAATTTATCCAAAATGGTACAACAATGGTACAATTTTAGGACTCTTTGAAGATGAATTCCTCAGTCAAAATCGTGACCTGAAACAATTGCTGGCAGCAATGGTTTCAACCATGATTTCATGGCCTTTCTTTCATTATTTTTAAGTGATAAGTAATTATATTGAAACAATTTCAATGTAGAATACTTCCAATTTTTTTCAGAATTTTTAGAAGCTTTTAGGCCCCTGTTAAAAACTAAAAATCAAACCATATGCAAATCTGGACAGAATCGAATTCTATCAGCAAACTGCATCCTGTTTCCCATGAATTCTAATCCTTTTCTTGCCAAACTCTTTTGTGCATCTCAAGCACATATTGCTCTGCAAAATTGAAACACTTGAACAAGATTAGTTGTTAAACAAATAAGTATTAAGAATCAAAACTTGAATATGTGATAAACTAGTTTAAATCATAATCGAAATTTAACACTTACTTGGTCTCTTCCAAATACCTCACATCCTAATAGAATTGTAATTAAACAAGACATACCTTTTCATGAAAAGAAGTCAAGGGAGGCTTTGATACCATTGCTAGGAATGGCATGATTACAGCAATGTAGCAGAATAACATAAAAATTGAAATAAAATAAAAGCCATGCATCTTACCTTGGATCACTTTTTTTTGTTTAATGCAAAGTTAAGCAAGATATAAAATCAGAAAAACATTTTACCTTTCCAAGTAATATCGAAATCAAATGGATTCTTTTTGGTGGCAAAACATGAACACCTTTTGTGTGAAAGAATCCCAGCCACTCAATTGCTTGACCTCCAATGTTGCACACATGATTGCAACAAATCCTTCTCACGAAGTGAGCTTTATGCCACGGGCCTATGCCAACAAATGGACAATGATTTGTCCTCTTTTCTTTTTTCATTTCCTGCAAAGAATCAAAGGAGAATTTTTCAAAAAAAAAAAATTCTCAAGCGTGGCAGCACTTAAAGGAAAAACCATTTTTTTTCCTTTTTTTTTCTCTCTATAGAAAAGAATGGCTATAATGTGAAATTTATATCTAAGTTTAACATATTAAAATTGCAAAATAAGTCCTTAATATTGTAACAACTTTAATATTTAACCAATACCTAATTAAACTCTTTTGATTAGGTCCTCAGTAGTTAAAACCTAGAATTTGATTTGAGTCTAACCTAGATCATCATACTTTCAATTTAATCCAAATTGCAACCTTTGTGTATGACCCATTAGGTTCCTAACATGTTGGCAATGGAATTGAATTATAATATTATTAAGTAATTAATTTAAATGAATCATATTCAATTTTAAATTAACTAATTCAATTCCATAGACCATGATTGGCATCTAGCAATGCATTATGGCCACCCAATTGTTAGGAGAGTCAAAAGATTCTTTAACAACCTTTCATTGTATAGTTTATTAGTGTAATTCATGCCTTCATCTATATCTTGCAGATGATAAGAGCTTGGTACAATGCCCACTCTTATTGACCTCCATATTTATTCTTGTAGTTAGATCATTAGCTTTATGGAGATATGAAACTCATTTCATAATCTCCTACTCACCTTGGCCAAAGATTTGATTAAGCTAATGTCAACTAAGAACTAAAGAGATATTTCCCCTTGAATTACTTGGGTTGATGATTCCTATCTTGACTACTCATTTGCCTTCATACGTTTCATATTATACCCAAAAACATCTTGTTTTGGCATCCTTGGTTAAGCAGCTGTAAGGATGAAATGAAAACATAGTCCACTACATACAAAACAACCTGGTGTCTCAAGTCTAGGGAGTAGCTATACAATTGACACATGAGAAGTATTGCATAAACACTTGAGTGAGGTACCAAATGCACTTCTCATGGCAAGTCATGTTCAGTGAACTCATTTTCCCATGGTAAGCACCCATACGCAAGTAAGGAACATAACATGTGCCAATCTTTAAGCATTATTGATGTCTTGTCACAATAATACAATGATTAGGAACTTTTAGAAACAATGCTTTGATACATAAAGATCTCATAATTGTATTCTAATACAATTCCTTTCCATGGCATATATAGTTCTATGGGCTGTGTACATAAGTACAAAAAGTAATTAAATTACAAACTTATGGATAAAGAACTATCTCAATGTTATTATGAATAACAAAATATCATATATGAATATCTTAAAATTGTAATTCCCATACAACCACAGATTGGCATGTAGGGCTAATACTAACATATGCATTCCACTATACCGTATGGCACTGGTAGAGCTTAAAGAGCTTAAGGATCGGTTGGAGGATTTGTTGGATAAGGGTTTTATACACCTTATTATGTCACCATGGGGTGCACCGATGTTGTTTGTAAGGAAGAAAGATGGATCACTTAAGTTATGCATTGATTACCGACAACTCAATAAAGTAACAATAAAGAATAAGTATCCACTTCCTCATATTGATGATTTGTTTGATCAGTTGTAGGAAGCATAGTAATTCTCCAAAA
This sequence comes from Theobroma umbraticum, assembly GCF_002168275.2. Lineage (NCBI taxonomy): Eukaryota > Viridiplantae > Streptophyta > Magnoliopsida > Malvales > Malvaceae > Theobroma > Theobroma umbraticum. Next base: position 919,556 of record NW_018397277.1, read on the forward strand.
TTGATCTTTACTCAAGTTACCACCAACTCAAGCTTAGGTAGGAGGATGTGCCTAAAACCTCAATCCATACTAGGTATGGACATTATGAGTTTTTGATTATGTCCTTTGGTCTTACGAATGCCCGAGCAGCTTTTAAAGACATGATGAATAGGGTGCTCAAACCATACTTGGACAATTTTGTGGTGGTATTCATTGATGACATTTTGGTGTACTCAAGTAGTAATGAAAAACATGAGCAACATTCTAGGATTGTGCTTGAGGTGTTTAGGGATCGCCAATTGTATGCCAAGTTCTCCAAATGTGAGTTTTGGCTTGACAATATTAGCTTTTAGGATCACATGATTTCCAAAGAGGGAGTGTTATGGACTTTACTAATGCAAGTGCACATGTCGCACAAGTAATACAGAGGTAAGTAACTATCATATCCCTTGAGGAATTGTATCTAAATCCTCACTAAATACTAAAATTAATGCACCCAAGTTTTATCTAAGTAAACCAAATTTTTGAAAATTAATTAAAGATAAAATCTACTTAACAATACTAATCATAAATCTCTATAAAGCTAATGCTATAACTACAAGAATGAATATGGAGGTCGATAAACATGGACACTATACCAAGATCTTATCATCACCATGATATATGATAAGGGAATGAAATACATTTACACTGAAAGGTTACCAAAGAACCGTTTAACTCTCCTAACAATTGTGTGGCCATGATGTATTGCTAGATGCCAATCTTGATCTACGGAATTGATTATAAATTAATTGATCAAAATTTATATTAATCAATTAAGCCATTAATCAATTCTATTGCCAACATGTTAGGAACTTAATGAGTCACATATAATGATTGCATTTGAATTAAATTGAGAGAATGACAATTTAAGTTAGACTTAAATCACATGATAGGTAATTAACTTTTATAAACTTAAGTAACAGAGTTTAATTATATTTTTGGGCATAATATATAAATAGTTATAATTATAATGCCGAAATTGCAACAACATAAAGAAAATTATTTCAATTTAATTTCCATTGGGCTTAGTTAAAATAGTATAATTAAGTCATGGGCCCATATTGTAATGTGTTATAAAATAAAAGGTCTTCTGGCAAAATTAAAATTAATTTTAACTTAGTTATATAAATCACATTTAACTATTTTTCCCTATATATGAAAGGAGTTGTCAAAAAAGAAAAGCAAAATGTTTACTCCTTGTGTGCCACCATCTACATTTTTGAAGAAAAAAATTATTTTTGAAGCAATTTTTCAAATGGGTGATTCGGTCATCCTTGTGAGAAGTGGAAAGAGACAATCATTGTCCCTTTTGCTAGCACAAAAGTATAGTTAAAATCTCCCTTTTTTGTTGAAAGGTCCAAGTGAAATCATGTGTACTACAATTCAAGGCCAAAAGCTTGATTAGTTAGGGCTTTTGCTTCTTGTGGTGTTCATGGGTTAGATTGAGGAGATTACTATTCTGATCAAAAGAACACTGCCAAGGTTAGCTTATGATTTTATGATTTTATATGCCATTTTATGTGTTAAAATATCACCATCATGATCTGTGGGTGGAGGCATGTTTTGGTTATAAAGTTTTAATTTTCTTTTCGCTGCATTTTTTTGAGCATGTCGTTTATAGCTAAGCATAACACTTTTCGTGCGCCTCTTTGGTTGTCATATGTGGAGGTGGTAAATTTAACTTAAAGGTTGGTGCTTGCTCCCTTGTAGGTGGAGAAATAGGCTTACCCATGCCGTCTTCAACTAAATCCACTCTATAGTAATTATCTGTAGAGGTAAGATGCTTAATGGCATTGAAAATATTAAATTCAACTACCTTTTCTCTAACTTTAAAATGTTATCCTGCCTTCCTTCACATCGCTAATTGTGCCAATGGTAGCCAAGAATGGTTTTCCCAAGATTAGAGGAATTTCCACATCCTCTTCCATCTCAAGCACAATGAAGTTGATCGAAATGCAGAAATGATCAACTTTAACCAACACATCCTTTGTAATCCTAAAACGGTACCTAATTGTTCTATCTACTAACTGCGAAGAAACTATGGTAGGTTGTATCTCCTAAAGTCTAAGTTTCTTTGCAATAGACAAAGGCATAATTGAAACACTAGCACCCAAATCACATAAAGCTTTAGAAGATTTAACACTGGCAATAGTTCAAGGGATAAAAAACGCCTTAGATTTTTTAAGCTTTGGTGGAAGCTTGTTTTGAATTATAACACTGCATTCCTCAATAAGTGCAACTGTTTCAAAGTCTTCTAGTTTCTACCTCTTGGTTGGAACTTTGAAACTTAACATAGCTTGGCATTTGTTGCAAAGCTTTTATGAAAGGAATGTTGATGTGAAGCCTTTTAAATAAATTTAAAAATTTTGAAATTGACTTTCCAACTGTTGTTTCTGAAAGTATTGAGGAAAAGATGGCGTCGGGTTTACTTTTGCTTTTTTCTCTTGAACTTGTTTGTTGGAACTTTCAATCACTATCTCATTCCCAATTGACTTATCTTGATATTCAGTTAGCTTGTTACTACTTCCAACCTCTTTTCAATTCCTAAGGGTGATTGAATTGCAATGTTCATTACTTTTTCTCCTAAGATTACCTTCTGTGTCACTAGGTAAGGTGCCTTGAGGCCTATTGTTGATGGTGTTGGCTAGCTGGCCTACTTGAGTCTTAAAGTTTCTCAATAAAGTTGCTTGACTATGAATGAGAGCATTAATCTTAACCACACACAACATGAGCAACTTTTTCATAAATGGCTTCTTTTCTTACACTGGAGGTTTTACTTAAGATGAGAACTAGGAGGGAAATTATGCCTTGGAGCTGTTGAAGAACTTTGATTATTGCTCCAAGAAAAGTTTGGGTGATTCCTCCGCACAAGATTATAAGTGTTGGAAATATGGGTTGTTCTGTTGCCTATTCCCAACAAACTGAATAAATTTGGAATTGCTTTGACAATGGTCATTTGCATGCCCATCTCCACAATAATCACAAGTAATAAAATGATTCATGTGTTGTCAATGCATCAATGGCATCTAACTCATGAATCCAACCTACCCTTCAATACATTGATCTCTCTGATGGCCATTGTTAGTTGTTTGAAGCCATTTCTTCCAAAAGATCATAAGCCTTATCAATCGACTTTGCCATAAGAGCTCCTCCAGTAGCAGCATCAATAGTGGTTCGTATATAACCATTCAAACCATGGTGAAATGTCTGAACCTAAAGCCACTTAGGTAGTCCATGACAAAGGTAACACCCAAGTAAATCCTTGTATTTTTCTTAGGCCTTGTACAATGACTCATAATTAAGTTGCATGAATGATAGGATATTATTCCTTATTTTTGCTTTCTTGTCTGGTGGAATGAACTTGGTTGAGAACTTTTCAGCAAGATCATCCCAGTTAGTAATAGAGCCCATGGGAAGGGAGTTTAACCAAACCATTGCCTTGTCCCAAAATGAGAAAGTGAGGAGTTGTAGTCTAAAAGCATCATCGATAACTCCATTGTGCTTAAAAGGGTTGCATATCTATAAAAAATTTGAGAAATGAGCATTAGGATCATCATTAGGTAGAACCCTAAATTGGATTGAAGTCTAGACCATTTGAATAACTGCGGGCTTTATCTCAAAGTTGTTAGCTTGAATAGCTGACCTTCGAATGCTCCAGTGATGACCTTGTACCAATGGAACAACATAATCTCTCAAAGATCAATTATACACTACTTGCTCTTGAATTTACTACTCTTTTTAATTATTAACCATTGTTTCCAAATGATTTGAGTCTTATGACTTTTGCCTTAAAAGTCTCCTAAAGGTCTTCTCAATTTCCAAATCAAAAGGGATAATTTTCAAGCTCCTTACTCTTATTATGTAATGACCAAAAAGTACCTAGAAATAAAGAAAACAAAACTTGAAGTATGAGTAGGTTGCTTGGTTAATATTAGCAAAAAAATAGGAAAAACATTCCCCAACAATAGTGCCAAACACCTGTTTCATACTTCACACATGCAAGTACACATGTTGCACAACTAATACAGAGGTAAGTAAGTATCATATTGCACAAGGAATTGTATCTAAATCCTTGCTAAATACTAGAATTAATGCACCCTAGTTTTATCCAAGCAACCAAATTCGTGAAAATTAATTAAAGATAAAATCTACTTAACAATACTTATCTAAGAAATCGAAGCTAAAATTAATAGAAAAACAATGGGCTTAGAGTCTAAGATTATGGTTTTATTAAGCATTTCATTTGGACTAATATTTCTCCTAATACTTAAATCAATGGGTGGTGATGCTAGCCTAGAATCTAAATTTATGTACAAGTCTTTGTCGAGATATTACAAAATTACCTATCCTAATCGGGTATTTATATATCTATAAGAATCAGTTAAGATATGTCCTTTAAGCATGTGTCCTAATTTGACAACATGCGGCACGTAGGCAAATGTTTACCCTAATTCTTAATGAATTCACTCAATTTGTAAGTGGAATGAACACAAACTACTCAAACAATGGTCAGATCCAAACTAACTTCATCAAGTCTCATTTAGATACCCACATCCATTCAATTGTTGATTAGGCAATGAAAGGCAATAGGCTTAGATTCGAATAAATATCACAATACCCATTAATGTTAAGCGAGAGAGAAACATAATATCCAAATTATATGTTGAAATCTACCACAATCTTAGAAAAATCAATTTAGCTCGTAATATCTTCAGACAACAGCAACATCCGAAGAAAATAAATCATTTTTACAACAAAAGAAAAGGAGAGAAAGCCAAATCTTGTGAGAGAAATAGCTCCAACTTTTTTTGAAACCTCATTTTCCTTGATTTCTCCTTATTTCCTTCTTTTAGAAAGCTTTGTTTTTCTTTAAAAAGCTGTTCTGCTTTAGCCCTTTATTTCCAAAACAAAAAATCATATATATACCCTTCATTAAAATCCTTAGGTAAAAAAAAATTAAAAGTGCAGAAAATTTTAAACTCATGCTAGCATCGCAATGCCAAGCTCTTTGCTTCTTGATGTGGGTTGCATTAGGGTATCAAGGTGTCGTGGCATTGGTGGTTTGCCACCATGGTGCTAAGCTTTCTTGGTTGATGCATAATGCATTCCACCACCGCTACCACAATATAGTCACTCAAGGCCATGGTGCCAACTCCTTTGCATTGTCACTACTATAATTCAGCCATTTCAAACATGATTTTGACCACTATCTAATTAAAACTATGTGTAGTGATAACATGAAAATTGTAGCCTTTTGTCCTAGCATTCCAATGGTTTAAGAATCACATTGATTGGACATCTGTATTGTATGTTATGTTTAAGATACCACAACATGTTTGGTGAGAGTATACACCTAGCCATCCTTGCGTGGTTCATCATTCATTGAGTTTTATGCACTTGAGAACCTTCAAAAACAAAAGCTAAATCAATGTTCACATAAATTATGACTTTTTAAGATAAAATTAAACTACAATTACTTGAAATAAAGATGATTCAAGATGCATTAAACTTATTAATGAAAAACATGAAAACTATCTAAAATCAATTTAAAAACACAAGGACTTAACTATTTTTATGGTAAAAAACGTGCATGATAACTGTATGTAATGGAGTTATCAAGAAGCTATGGTCAACCCAAAGAAGGTAGAGGCCATGGAGAAATACCCAAGGATTACCCATATGATAAAGATCGGCAAGTTCTTCTATTTAGAAGGATATTATAGACGTTTGTCAAGGATTTCTCTAAACTTGAAGCACTAATGACTAGATTGACTTAAAAAAATGTGAAGTTCCAATGGATCGAGGCTTGTGAGGAGAGCTTTGGAAAGCTCAATGGTTGTGTTACTTCAACTCTCATACTTTGCCTTTCGTAGGGAGAAGGTGGATATATAGTTTAATGCGATGCCTCACTTGTTGGGGTAAGATGTGTATTGATACAACATGGCAAGGTCATAGCTTATGCCTTTAAACAATTCAAAAAGCATGAGAAAAAATACCTTACCCATGGCCTAGAGATGGCTGTCATTGTGCTTGCAGTTAAGATTTGGACATATTATCTTTAGGGGGAAACGTGTGAGATTTTTGAGCAGAGAGATCTTAATCTTAGGCAATGTCGATGAATGGAGTTGCTTAAGGGCTATGATTGTACTATCTTATATCATTCTGGCAAAGCCAATGTGGTAACCGATGCTTTGAGTTAGAACTCTATGAAGAGTTTGGCTTAAATCACCTTTGTCGAGAAACTTTTGGCCAGGGATATCGCTAGTTTTGGAGACATAAGAGTACATTTTGAGGTTAAAGAGACTGATGCTATATTAGCACATTTTTAAGTTATGCTTATGCTACTTGATCACATTAAGAAAGCCTAAGGCAATGATGAATAGGTGACTAAAACCTAAGATAATGCGTAAAGGAAAAAAACGAAGCACTTTGTTGAAGATTTAGATGGCTTACTTCGTTGTGGACCAAAAGTGTATGTGACAGATATGGATGGTCTTAGGAAGGCGATTCTTGATGAAGTACATTTGTCAGCTTATGTAGGGCATCCTGGATCCACCAAGATGTGCCTTGCTTTGAGAAAGGTATACTAGTGGGAAGGTATGAAGAGAGATGTAGTGAAGTTTGTGGCTCAGTGTTTAATATTCCAACAGGTTAAATCAGAGTATCAATGACCCGTAAGGTTGTTACAACCTTTGCTTATTCTCAAGTAGAATTTTGAACAAATATATATGGAATTAGTGATAAGGTTACCTCATAGTAGCAAGGGATATGATTCCATTTGGGTTATAATGGATAGATTGATTAAGTCTGCATATTTCTTAGCAATGAAGTTCACTTATGGCATAGCACAATATGCGACGTTGTACATTGAGAAGATAGTGCGACTACATAGAGTTCTTGTTACCATTGTCTCGAATAGAGCTACCTAGTTGACTAGTCAATTTTGAGGTTAATTCTAAGAGGCCCTAGGAATTAATCTTGATTTTAGCATTGCCTTCCAATCTTACACTAATGGACAATTTGAGAGGACTATACAGACTTTGGAAGATATGTTACTAGCTTGTGTTGTTGATTTTTAAGTCAGTTGGGATCAACACTTGCCTTTGGTAAAATTCACTTGCAATAATAGTTATCAGGCTAGCATTGATATGGCATTTTAAGAGGCATTGTATGAGCATAAGTGTAGATCATTTATCACTTAGTTTAAGGTTGGAGAACGTAAACTCCTTTGGCCAAAAATAGTTCAAGAAGCCACTAACTAGATTCAATTGATCTGAGAGAGTTTGTTCATAGCTCAAAGTTGATAAAAGTCCTACACCAACCATAAACGTTGACATTTAGAGTTTGAGGTAGATGACCATGTATTCTTAAGAGTTTCACCTACCAAAGGTATTATGAGATTTGGCAAGAAAGGCAAGCTGAGCTCGAGATATATTAGACCTTTTGAGATCTTAGAGAGAGTTAATGTAGTAACTTATAAATTAGTGCTATCCCTAGCTCTCGCTAGTATTCACCCAATGTTTCACGTGTCTATACTATTAAAGTACAACTCCGATCTATCTCATGTGATACATAATGATCAGATTCAGCTAGGAGATGACTTGTCATATGAAGACATGCCTGTTGAGATTTTGGCTAGGCAAGTTAAACGACTTTGCACTAAAGATGTAGCTTTAGTAAAAGTATTTGGCGCAATCACTTTAGTGATGAAGTGATTTGGGAGGTTGAGGATGAGGTGCACACAAAGTACCCTTATTTGTTCCAAACTGGAGGTTGGTACCTAGTTGCCTAAAATTCGAGGACAAAGTTTCTTAATGGGGAGAGAATGTGAAACCCCATTTCTTAAATTAGGTTAGATTTGTATCCTAACTTGGTGAGTTATTAATTTAGTGCTTTTGAACTTAAATTTTGGACTATTTTGATTTAGAAATTCCATGTTTTTATAACCAAAGATGTTTATATGAGAGTTGGTACCTTTATGGGGTCAAATGAAATTGGCTTAGGACTTAAAAACTGCATTCTAGACGAAATGTATCAATACATATTCATCATGTATCAGTATAACAAATATAGAAAGGGATTTTTGTGAACATGTATTGATACATGTTCATCAAGTATCGATACATGAAACCCAGGGAGAATGTATCAATACATTACCCCTATGTATTGATACATTGGGCACAAACTTAAAAAAAAAGGTTATTTTAGTCTTTTCTCTCATTTAAAAATCTTAAAACCTCAAACTTTATCCTATTTGGCTAAAAAGATGGTTTTTCCTTGACAACCTAACAACTTTCTTCCTTTTTCTCTTAACTCTCATTTTTAACAAAATTTGTGGATTTCAAGCATTAAAAGTTATCTTCAAGCTTGGAATTTGATTCTACAAATTTTGGAATGTAAAGTTCTTTGTTTTAAACCTTTAAAACTAAGGTTTTGAATTCCCAAAATTTTTTAATTCTCAGAAATTCCTTTGTTCATGAAAAACTTAGGTTTTGAGTTAGTTTTGGAGCTCTTAAGCTCACTATAAGGTAAAATTGCTTTAACTTTCGCTACATGTAGATTTAAATCCTTTAATTGGAGTTAGATTAGTTGCTGGAAATTATTTATGGGAGGATTAAATGATCATTGGTTTTGGATTTTGTTGGAGAATAAAATATTAATGATGGAAACTTTTGTGATAAGTGTTGTGGAGAAAGTTTGAACTTTTGGAAAGCCGAGTGTTCAACGAAAGTTCTTAGAGAGCAAGGCAGGCTTCTTTGAGGTGGGTAGATGTGGCGTTTGATAACTCTATGACATAGAGTTATTTGGTTTAAAATTTAGCTACTAAGTTGCTAGTTTTTGAGTTTTAGCATAGATTTTAAGTGTTTTTAGTTATTTATTTAGAGTTATTTGGTCTAAAATTTAGCTACTAAGTTGCTAGGTTTTTGAGTTTTAGCATAGATTTTAAGTGTTTTTAGTTATTTATTTAATTATAGTTAATTATATTGGGTCAATCGAATTTTGATTATTTTTGGCTAAGTTAAATGTTAAATTGCTTAAGAAAAGATGTTATTAATTAAATTGTGCTTTGAAGGACTTTTTATTGGACTAGGAGAGTGCATTCTAGGTGAAGACTTCTTTTGCACATGATTCGGTTTTTCAAGCATGTCTCCCACTACAGAAGTTCAACTGATGTGATTCTTGGACTATTGGAAAGCTAATTGGTAGTGTTACAACTTTCATGTTTACTTCCCAGTTTTGCCTCAAAGAAGGAGAAAAATGCAACACAAGTCGACACCACGCTGTAGCACCCTAGGTTTGTAAAGACATTTTTTCAAAGATGGGATTTTGAATTAAACTGAAATTATGTTTGTGAGCCTTATATATGCATCCTTATGAAGCCAAATTGAAGGGGAGCATAGAGATAATCAATTTTAGGTCTTTTTAGGAGGAGATTAGCCATAAAAAACTCAAGAAGAACAATATCAATCATGGACTATTGAAGATCACTAATCTCTAGTTTTCCCATTTTCTTTGTTTGAGATGGTTAAACCTATTGTTTTATGTTTTTGATTTTCATTATGAGTAGATAATTTCTTTTCTCTAAGATTGTAAATTGAACTCACATGTTGTATCAATTTTTAATCTCTTTCTTGCTTTTTTTTTATGAAATTGAATTGTTAATCCCAGTTTGTTATTAACACTTTTAATTGCTTGATCACGAATTAAATTGATTTGGAAGGCTAAACAAAACTTGAGAAAGTGAGTTTAGTGTAGGCCAAAATTGGAATCACACAAGATCATATTTATTTGCTTGGATGAATAAATTGATTTGTATATAGGATAGAGATATACCTATATGTTGTATATAGCTAGAATCAAGACCTGAACTTAATGAATCTGTTTTCAACTCAATTGAAATAGAGATATAGCGTTTTGATTAAAATAAATATTTTTATAAGAGTATTGAGAAAGCCATATAAATAATTGAAGACTCTAGGTTAGTAATTCAACCTATTAGAATAACTTAAGGAAGAGAGGTAAGATTTAAATAAAATATGAGGGATATTGTAATCCTAGATTTGTTTGATTTGATTTTATTCAATTTTGTTATTGCTTATTTTAAATTCTTGTTAATTAGATTTAGTTAATTTATAATATTTTTAATTATTTGATTTTCATTGTATGGATAAAACTGAATTGTGTTCATTTTAGTACTTCGTGAAATTTTAGATCAATTTCTGTGGGATCAACACTCCACTAACGAATATATTATCTGTTCAATGAATATATGTTAGGAGGTGGGTCTACCTTTTCAAATGAATATTCCATTTCTTTTCTAATTGAAAAACTTACCTTACGAATCTTCCTTTATGTACACAACGATTTCTTCACTCTCGTTGTTATGGATATGCTACTAGAGTCCTCCACAAGAAATTACACTTTCCAAAACCCTCTAGCCTTGCTAGTGCCTCAAGAATGAAGAGAAATAAAGAGAAAAAAGCTTTTGGATTTTTTAACATATAGAACAACTAACGTTAACTTTTGGTTGTGTGAAAAAACCAGTATGTCTGTTCACTATTTGTAGACGTATTAGGGATATAGAGATACAATACTTCTTTTAAATTTAAATAAATTAATTTTAAATGTAATTAATATTTACTTAAATTTAAACAAATTAAATTTAAATATAATGAATTATTGCATAGATAATCCTTATTTAAATTTAAACAAATTAAGTTTAAATTTATATCCTATCCCAAATGTTTTTCAGTTATTCAATTAAGAAATATCATAATAATATCCAACATTAATTAATTAAATATTTGTTAATTATTCCCCAATAATTAAAAAAATTGCATGCCATGTGGACGTAGCACATTTAAATGCTACATCTCCCACTCATACACATTGGCATCAACTTATACCATTCTCAATTTAACTTATTCTCCATTCATTGTCATACCGGGAAAATAGAACGTGCGACCAATGAGAACGTAACCGTACCAGTGAGCAGTGAAATATTAAGTTACCATCTTACTAACATAACACCACTCAAGTTCTTCTCATACCTTAATCATTTTAATCACACAAGATTTTGCATCTCTTATCCCTCTTACATGTAAACGCTATGCAAAATCTCTAGCACGAGAAGACCTTGTGCAATGATGTCTTGAATATAGTGATTGCAAGTATCAATGTGTTTGGTTTGTCCATGGTACTTAGGATCCTTTGTATACCCTACGGTAGTTGTGTTGTTGCAATAAAGTACAACAACTTCACTAAAATGCCTTGTAATGTTCAAGCTTTGCAAAAATTTCTTTAAGCAAACCATCGCTTATACTATAGTGTAGAATGCTAAATACTCTATTTATATAGTATATAGAATAGTACAAAATTGCTTATTGCTACTCCAAGAGATAGCTTCACCTTTAAGTATAAAAACATATCATAAAATAAACTTTCGATCATCTTTATTATCTGCATGATCAGCATCAATATATCTGACCAATTTTAGACTTCCACCTTGATAGCACTAAGTCAAATTAGTGGTTCCTTTTAGATATCATAGTATCCTTTTGACTACAGCCTAATAGGCAATCCCAAGATTACTTTGGCGCCTACTAACCATACCAACAACAATGCATATATCTGGTTGAGTACACATCATAGTGTACATAAGACTTCTAGCAACACTTGTGTATCGTACGTTCACCATTTGTTTCTTTTCTTCTTCAGTTTTAGGATATTGTTCCATGCTAAGATATATGCATTTCTCTATTGGAGTGTCTTTAGGCTCAGAGTTCTGCACATAAAATCATTCTGAGACCCTTTCAATGTAATTTTCTTGAGAAAAACTCAAGAACTTTTTAGAACAATTTCTCAAGATCTTAACCCCGAGGATGTATTCAATTTGTCCCATGTCTTTTATCTCGAAAGTAAAGAATAACCACTTCTAAGTGGTGACAATTAACTCTATGTCATTCTCTGTTAAGAAGATATAATCCATATATAATGAAAAGATAAAGAACTTATCCCCTAATCTCTTTCATATACACAATGGTCCTCTTATTCGTCATAAAGCCTATGGAAATGATGGCTTCATAAAGCATTTGGGACAATTCAAAGCTTCAGAATGGTGAGAAAACAAAAATATGGATCCATATTGTGAGTAATCTTCTGTAAATGTAATGAAATAGGATGCGCCATTACGTGCCTTGACATTTATAGGCCCACAAATGTCTGAATAGTATAGAAGATGGGTGGCCCTTTTTGCCTTCCTAAAAATATTTTTGCTAGACTTATTGGCAAAACATGGCTTACATGTAGGAAGTTTAACTTTTGCAAGTGAGCCCAATAGCCCTTCTATAGTCAAGTTGGACATTCTATTTTGCCCAATATGTCTAAATCTAGCATGCCATTTCACAAAATCATTTATAACATTATAAGAAGAATTTGAAACAAAATCAACGTCATTATTAGAATCTAAATCAAACATAATCAAACCATCTTTAAAATAACCATGATGGAAAAATGTGTTTTTAAGAAAAATAGACAAACTATAATTCTCGAAAGTAAAATTAAATCCTAAATCCATCAATGCTAAAACTGAAAGTAGATTACATAATACAAACGGAGTATGAAGCACATCATGTAGGAGCCATTTTCACCCATTGTACATTGTGAGTAGCTAAATTTATAATCCTAGGACATCTTCTTATGCTTCATCCCCCATCATGACAAAATGTTTACCCATTTGTAAATAATGGTAATGTACCTATCTTGCACAATTACAGGTTATGTATTTGGTTGCTCCTATATGTACAATCCAACCAAGAAGAGAATGAGCTAAAAAAGGCATAAGAACATACATAAGTTCTAAAACAGTTTAGAAGACAAACCTTCTTCGACTCAGTGCACTCTTGAGCAAAATGTCCTTTTTGACCATAGTTAAAGCATTTTAACTTGGTCTTATCCTTTTTCGCACCACATTTACCTTTTTGGTGCTTACTGACTCCATCACTTTTAGGTCTTAGAATTCTAGTTTTTCTTTTCTTTTGTTGTCTTTATCATTGGGGAACATACCTTTTGCAATTTCCTACTTGAGTTATGAAGGAAGAGTTACAAATAGCTTCTCTATGCTCTACCTCAAGCTCTAGATGGCGGAAAGTGTCATAAAAAGTCTTTATCCCTTTATTATGTGTTAATACAAGCTTAACATGTCCCCATGAAGACTCAAGGAGTGGCCTAATGACAACTAAGACCTACTACTCATTTGTGAGGCCATAGCCAACTGCATTCATCTCTCTTATCACGGATGACATAGCCCTTAGGTGCTCAGCCATAGTGTGCTTGGAGCGCATCACATATTGATTGAACCTAAGTGTCAAGGTACAAAGCCTCATAGTTGTAGTTCCACCATACCTGAATTTTAGTTGTTCCCATAATTGTTTGGTAGTTAGGAAGTTCTCAAACTTCACAATGAGATCATCGTGCATGCAACTTAAAATGGCAAAGTGCGCATTACGATCTCTCTTCTACCAAGTGTTATAAGCTTTTTGGTCACAACAATACTGAGCAATGTTTCTAGCTTTAGGTGGGTTCATCTCTTTGGCCAGATGATTGAGCAACTCTTGCTCATTGAAAAGATCTTGAGCCTTCTAATGCTAGATATCATACTCTTTGCCATCAAGTTTGGCACCTTTGGTCAAATCAGCAATAATTTGCTTTGAAGCCATATAACTACTTCATTGCATAGGATTTAATTAGGCAGATATTTAATTTTCTAATCAATTAAAATTATACATATTTAAGTTTTATCTATATTACTAGTTTGAAAATTTTGCATGAATGCTAGTAATCATCAACAATGGTGCAAGCCTCAATTAAAATGCCTAATCTAATTTAACCTTGGATTATGGCAACAATTATTAATATCCTTAAGCATGGGAACAACTCCCACTTACCAAATAATCTAATGAGTTCTAGTAAAGAACCTTATCGATATTTATAGGTGCCTATATCCAAAATAATATTATGTATAAAGCAAGGATAAAATGACATCCCTTTATATGGCCTCAATAAATAATTACTACAAACTTAAAATAAATTACATTATAAGTAACCTGCTACATCAATCTACAAAAGTTGAGATATCGCGTTCGCTTATACGTATTTATTATTTTGGACGATCAAAATCTTTCAAATAAATAACACTACGTAAATCATAATTTTCAGATGCTTCTAAGAAAGACTACAATAGTCTCCCTAACAAAGCACCTTACTTTTTGCATACAATTTTACCTAACAAATAAGTAAAATAATTACATCATGCATTTTATAAATTTCACTTAATAAATAAGTAAAATATTGCAATCATACAAAATATACTCATATGGCAAATAGCATTTTACAACATATGTAAAATAATTGATTTAACAAACATTTTCTAAATTCACTCAAACCATAGATATGTTTTAGAACATAAATAATTTCTAATATACAAGTAAAAAAAGTGGTTAATTACACATTAATTAACTATATTTATAATGCATGTGAATTTAATAAAATATTAACATGCCAAAAACATCAATAATATTTAGAATTTTTTTGTCAAATTGTAAGTACAAAAAAAGTTTGGGGTCATTCTATTCAAATAGCAACTTATGGGGTAAAAATGTAATTTTCAAGAAATATATCCATTGACGCCATGTGGCTGTCACATTATGCCTTTTATAGCATCAGATGAATATTCCACTCTCTTTTTAATTAAAAAACTTGCTTTATGAATCCTCCTTTATGCATAAAATGATCTCTTCATTCTCGTTGTTATGGTGTGGCTACAAAAGCCTTCCAGAAGAAATTACATGTTCCAAAACTCTCTGGCCTTGATGATGTCTCAAGAATGAAGAGAAAAAGAAAAAAAAAGAGTTTTCGGTTTTTCCAACTTACAGAAAAACTCACTTTCACTCTTGATTATGTGAAAAAACTAGTACGTCTCTTCACTATTTATTAACGTGTTAGGGATATAAAAATAGGATTTTTTTAAATTTAAACAAATTAAATTTAAATGTAATAAATCTTTATTTAAATTTGAACAAATTAAATTTAAATATAATGGCTTATTACATAGATAATTCTTATTTAAATTTAAATAATTTAAATTTAAAATTAAATTTATATCTTATCTCAAGCATTTTTTAGTTATTCAATTAAGAAATACTAGAACAATATTCAACCTTAATTAATTAAATATTTGTTAATTATTCACAAATAATTAACAAAGTTGCATGCTATATGGATGCACCACATTTAAATGCCAAAGTATACTTGCATGGGTGAAAATTATAACAACAAGTTTTTGGTGCGGCTGTTAAGAAATTCTTTTCTAGAATTTTTGGTAATATTAATACCAAATAATTTAGTCTTAATTCAAATTTTTTCAAATTATTTTCAGGTACTTTTGGTTAAGGTGATAAATTATTATAACTATCAGTGGCCATCTGAACAATTTGTTCCTAGAAAGGTTGCTAATGATTATGCATTGGATGCAATTAGTACTTTGGCCACCCAAGTAGATGCTTGATTTTAGAAAATTGACACTTGGGGTGTTAATATTTTTTAGAGTCCTACCGTAACATGTGAGCTTTGTGGAGATAAGCACTCAAGTGATTGTTGTCCATTTTATTACGAATCAATGTAATTTGATGAACACTTCAATGGGCAACAAAACAATTCATACTCCAACAATTACACCTCCAGGTGGAATCACCCAAAATTTTCATAGAGTAATGATTAAGGTCCTACATATTCATCACAGCCTGTTTTCCATCATGATTCTCAATTACAAGTTAGAGTCCTTATACTTGAGAAGAAGCTAACTTTGGAAGAGATGTGCTAATATAAGCCTTACAAGCCAACTATGGTTGTATGGGAATTGCAATTTTGAGATATTCATGCA
>NW_018397277.1:935526-936027 GCF_002168275.2 Theobroma umbraticum
TTATTTATAATAACAATGAGGTAGTTCTTTATCCATAAGTTTGTGATTTAATTGTTTTCTGTACTTATGAAGATAAGGTCCATGGCACTATGTATGCCTTGCAAAAGAATTATATTGGGATACAATTATGAGATCCTTATGTATCAAAGCATTGTTCCTAAAAGTTTTTGATCATTATATTATTGAGATGGGGCATCAATAATGCTCAAAGATCATCACATGCTATGTTCTTTACTTGTGAAGTAAGCAATCGCTTTCATAGGTTGAACTATAAAAAT
The DNA here is from genome assembly GCF_002168275.2 of Theobroma umbraticum. Taxonomy (NCBI): domain Eukaryota; kingdom Viridiplantae; phylum Streptophyta; class Magnoliopsida; order Malvales; family Malvaceae; genus Theobroma; species Theobroma umbraticum. The sequence goes on from NW_018397277.1 coordinate 935,805, forward strand.
ACTTGGCATATGGGTGCTTACCATGGGAGAGTGAGTTCACTAAACATGACCCACTGTGAGAAGTACATTTGTGTCTATGCAATACTTCTCATGTGTTAGTTGCGTACCTACTCCCTAAACTTGAGACACCAAGTTGTCTTGTATGTGGGGTACTATGCTTTAATTTTATCCCTACAAGTGCCTAACCAAGGGTGCCAAAATAAGATGTTTTTGGGTATAGTAT
>NW_018397277.1:936037-954215 GCF_002168275.2 Theobroma umbraticum
AAGGAAAATGAGTGGTCAAGATAAGAATCATCCCAAGTGATTCAAGGGGAAATATCTCATTAGGTTTGGTTGACAATAGTTTAATCAAATCCTTGGTCTATGTGATAAGGAGATTATGAAATGAGTTTCATAAGTCTGCACAAAGCTAATGACCTAATAGCAATGACAAATATAGAGGTCAATAAGAGTAGGCACTGCACCAAGCTCTTATCATCTCCAAGATATATGATGAAGGAATGAATTACATTGATAAACTATCCACTAAAAGGTTGTCAAAGAATCTTTTGACTCTCCTAACAATTGCGTGGCCATGATGCATTGCTAGATGCAAATCTTGGTCTATAGAATTGAATTAGTTAATTTAAAATTGAATATGATTTATTCAAATTAATTAATTAAGAAAATTATAATTCAATTCCATTACCAATATGTTAGAAACCTAATAGGTTACATACAAAGGTTGTAATTTGGATTAAATTGAGAGTGTGATGATTTAAGTTAGAGTTAAATGAATGTCTAGGCTTTAACTATTAAGGAACTAAGTAAATTAGTTTAATTAAGCATTAGTTAAATATTATAATTGTTATAATATTAAAGACTTATTTTGCAAATTTTGATAAGTCAAATAATAAAATTAGACCTAGATATGAATATCACATTTTAGCCACTCTTTTCTAAGGCAATAAAAGAAAAAAACTAATTATTTTTCTCTTGAGTGTTGCCACTCTTGAGAGGGTTCTTTTACAAAACTTCTCAACTGAGTGTTTACCAAAAATCAAAGAAGAATAAAAGACATATCGTTCTCCACTTACTAGCACAAGTTCGTGACATAAAGCTCTCTCCTTGATAAGGATCCTTTGCAATCATGTGTGTAACATTGGAAGCCAAGTGTTTAAGTGGCTGGGACTCTTTCACACAGAAAGGTCTTCAAATTTTTAGCACCAAAAGGAATCCATTTGATTACGATATCATTTGGAAATATCAGAACATTTTTCTGATTTTCTATGGTGTTTAACTTTGTATTAAACAACCAAGGTGATTCAAAGGTAGGAGCCATGGTTTTTGTTTTGCTTTAAATTTTGTTAATTCACTACATTGATGCTCTAATATCGTCATTCCTAGTAGTTTATGCAACACATGGCAAATATTAATCCAGTCATTCAAAGTAACGATGCTTGAATGAGAAATATTGGGACACATATGAGGCAACTTATTAATAACATTAACAATAAGCCTTAGGAAACTTTACCAAATTACATTGAGCCTATAACACCCCCTATTTTTTATGTAAATTAAGTAAACTGAAGATGATTTATAACATATGTGAAGTCTTGAGGACTTTGATAATGTGCTATATATGCCAATTGTTTGAGAGTGCATATATTGACACTTAAGCAAAATTTTGAGGAAATATGTTGCAAACCCCATAACTTGAGATCTTGATTTAACATTGATGTTACGTTTGTGAATTTATGTGTATGGGATTCATTTCAATGAATGATTTCAGGTGTGATATTAATAGGGAATGATTTTGGGGTGTTAAACTTGAATTTTTGAAAGTTTGGAAAGCAAAACACTAGCTACAAAGGAAAATACATAGATACATCTCCAAATTTATCGATACATTCTTGGTAAGATGAACAATAAAGGCCTTCAGTAGATTTTCTATCAATGCATTCAAGAATTTATTGATAGATTTGGCCAAAGTTGAACACGTATTAATACATTATCCAAATGTATCAATACATTTGAAATAGAAAACACCAAAGGGAAAAAGTATCGATATATTCCTCTCATGTATCGATACGTGTTAAGGTAGTGAGCATTTTGCCTAAAATGTACCAATGCATTGCCTTAATGTATTGATACATTTACTTGAAATTAAGGCAAATGTATCAATACATTACAAAATGTATCAACACATCACAAAAGAAAGGAAAAATAAAATGGGGTTTCAGATCATTTCCATCCCATCTCACTCTCAGCTCTTTCTGTCCTTTTCTCTCTTTAGAAAACTCAAAACCTTAACCCCAAAATTGATATTTAGAGCCATTTGGGGCTATTTGGAGCATAGGAAACCATCTTGGAAGTAAGATTTAATGTTTTTACCAATTATTTTTCAATTTAAACAGTTAATAACTATGAAATCGTATTTTCTCCAAAGTTGGTAATTTTTCGCTTTGGCTTGGATTGGAGAATTTGGAGCTAACACTCATGCAATTTAGCTTCTAAGGTATGGACTTAGCTTGTTAATGAAGGATCCGAGCTTAAATAGTTGGATGGATAAGATTTGGTCAATTATGGAAATGTTGGCATTTTTTGAAAGCCAAGAATAATTATTATTTTAATCTTCTAATGTGTTTGATGGGGGAAACTGTCACATTCTATTTTATGGTGGAACATGACCGGCACTTGAATCCAAATGGGAATAGCCTTCTAGGACAAAGCAAGCCTCTTTATCATTCACCATTAAATATTCATCAACACAAAATTATACATAAACATCCATAGGCATACAATATCAACTCATGCATACCATCATACGCAGTGTTACACATATATGGAACTTCCCAACATATTAGTGTAAGTGCAACATTTCATATACCATCAGAGTGCCACATTTCCAATACACTATAATATTTTATGTCTCAACACCTTTGGGTGTCCATATAGGCTCTTGAGCCACTTTACACATTTATTATAACATTCAAAATGTAATATGCCCAACCATTTGGCCACATTATTGTAACATACTCATAACCCATAAAACATGTTCATAGTCTAAAAACATAAGCATAACATAAACTGATACGTCAGCAGAACATGACTTAATTCACTAGGCATTGAGAGGTTACTAGACACCTACCAATGAGAAAAGAATAGATCATGTTTGCTTGACACTGGCTACTAGCAAAATAGTTATCACTGATCTACAAAAAAGAATAGTAAGGGAAAATAACCTGAGAGTTACAAAGACTCCGCAAATGGATATGGGGAAGGGGACAAGCCGTGGGATAAAAGTTTTTCAGAACCATGCAATTATAAATACATATAATTCATAAATTCAACATCATTTCCATAATGATCATGAAACATAGCATTTAATCATCCTTTGAATAACATTGCATTGAAAACATCTTTGCATAAATCTTTAAAACCCATATATTCTTGAAAACCTCATTAAAATCACTTGAGAAACCATTTCTGCAACAATTATATCGATACATTATTAAATGTATCGATACATGCAAGGTGTCTATCGATACCTTTGGGAATATATTGATACATTTCACACAGTACATCTTTTATGGCATTTTGTTGAAAATGTATCGATACATTCTTCATATGTATCAATATTTTTGCCACAAAATCCAATTTGGTAGGCATTTTCCTAAATCTAAACTATTCATAAATGTTTCTAGCACTGAGGGATCAATCCTTCGATTAAGTTTCTATCTAACCAAGCCAATATCACCACATTACAATATGAATAACATCATCAATACTCATATAATCATAAACTATGTACTTAAGCATAAATCATAAGGCAATACTCATTCATTCATTTCCCTAACCCATTAATCTTATTCGTAACAACATTCTAACTATGAGTGGGTCCTCCCCATTCCAACTAATAATGGTTTAACCCCCATAATTTTTGGTTCCTAGCATGCTCTCATGAATGGCATATCAACCTCATCCATGATCTATTAAGTGGTCCCACCCCACTCAAGGAAGTAGTAGACAAAGTCCTGACTACCGTCTAGTTCACCTTGCGTGAACAATCATCAAAGTTGCATGAGTGGCATATCAGCCTCACTCACTATCATCCTAAGATTTCTTAAGCTTAGGATCATTCTCATCCTTAGCTAGCTTCACAAACATATAACATTTCCATAAACTATCATCATACTTAGCCCATAGTGTATATGACTATCTTAACACATACATCGAATGGCATACATTTCATAACCTCAAAAATCACTTACATGCTTAGCCCATCGTGTATGTAGCTATCTCATGGCATACATTTCAAAACCCCATAAGTCAAGTACATGTTTTGCTTATAGTGCATATGACTATCTTAACACATACATCTTATGGCATAAATTTCATAACCTCATAAATCACTTACACGCTTAGTCCATAGTTTATATGACTATCTCATCACATACATATCATGGCATACATTTCATAACCTCATAAATTACTCACATACTTTGCCTATAATGTATATGACTATCTCAACATATACAAATTATGGCATACATGTTACAATCTCAAAAATGGAACTCGTTTATCTAACGTTCTTATCATGCTACGTCGTATCTAACATGTGCATAATAACGTTCATACATTAACCATAAAAATATTTAATACCCACACTAGTCCAAAGGCCAGCATAATTGAGTGGACTGCAAACATAAAAGGGCTTATCCCCCTTGTTGAAAAGTAATACATAGCAGATTCGTAAATAATTTGAAAATCAATATGTCACACATATCACAATCATTATCAAATCAAGTCATTTGAACATTTCCTTCAAAACTTCATGAAACCTTGTAATTCAAATCCTTTAATCAACCATTTATGGAAATAAGTTTTCAACATGCTTAAACAACCATATCCACAAAAATCATGCAAACTTTACATATTGAAATACTTGAAAAGGTGTATCCACTCACCTAATTGGAAAGTCGATTCTTAGCTCCAATCAACTCCGTTCGACATTATCCATGGACTTTTCAAGTGTTCCTATCATACAACAATCATAACAATCATTTCCAAGAATAAAGATTTTGTAATAATCGTTCTAGGTATATTCGAAACTACTCAATTGTAGCTAAACTAATTTTCTAGCTAAAACCCATGTATCTTCCATCCTTACCTTAGGTGAGCTGAAATACTTAAGCAAATCATAAAACCTTTAAACTTTAATAGCCAATTAAAAATCTAGGCAATAAAACAAATATTTAAGTTCTGGAAATCCAAAGCCAAAAGATTTAAAAGCTAAAAATGTCATCTTTTTCCATAAAAACCCAAAACTAAGCTTTATAATCATAAAATGGAATTTTGGGTTAAAAATGAGTTGAAAGAGCTTAAGAATAGGTGTTTTACCTTGCCAATGCATCAAAGGGTTGCCAACCCTCAAAAAATATGATATATTTATAAGCTAGTGTGTAAAAATACATTTCTACCCTTTTTATTTTTTTAAAATCGATGAAATGTATCGATACATTGGCTAATGTATCGATACATTTGGTTCTGGAAAAATTTATCAGCACATTATGAACATGTTGATAAATGTTCATCTGAAACCTATTTTGGGCTAAATATATCGATACATCTTGAGACAAAATGTAGGTTTTTGAGACAGATAACCTATAAAACCTACCCAGCTTATTTACACTAAATATTAAATGTAAATAAGCAAACAACCCCCTATTTAGATTCAATAAAAATATCAAAAAAATCAAAATCCAAAAAAACATCAAAATCTAAATTTTGCTTTCAAGAACAAAATCGAAAAAGTTTGACTGAAATTAAATTGCAGCTCCTATTTGCCATAGCAAACATATTCCAAAAATTATGAAAAAAATCATTTTTGATCATCTAAAATTCAAGAAATCATTACCACCATTTTTTATTTTCAAAAGATTGTTCTATAGAAAATCACATATTTTGACTCCTTCCAAACTTAGAAAATTTTTTGCGTCAAAAGTGACAGATAACCAAAAGTATCAATGAATTCTTATTTAAGGTTAAAACTAAGTTTGATAGTCAAAACATGTAATATATGTGCTCACCTAAGGGTTTCGTTACTTATCCTCTTACTCAAGGTGGAATTTCATAAAAATATAGTTAAACCAACTCGTTGGCAAGCTAGAGGGTGATTAGAGTCTAAGGATCGAAGCTTGGCTAGAATATCCCCGATTTGTCATTGTGAGTGGGTTTGAGTTAAAATGCATGTGACACATAAGCCTTGATGAAAGTGCTGCCTTGGTATAAGAATGTGTGTATGTATATATATGTATTTATATGATTGCCTATATGTAAGTGCTTAAGCTAAAGAACCAATCTGTTGAATAGGTGTTTATGTGCTATGATGTGAGCCATATGCATGGCCTATGCTGTGTGTACCTAAACTAGGATGTCTAGAGGCTATAATGAACCCTAGGAGTAGATTTCCCTAGGTGAAGGGTATGTTAAGCGAATTGATCCAATGATGCCTTGGAGATTTAGAGCCACTTAGAACCAAACTGAGCTTAAAGAGGATTAAAGCTCGATAAATGTGAATTGAGGTTCAATGAGAAAAATATGAACGATAAAGGCACAATGGCCTTTATATCCTATTCTATCCGAGGAATGAATTTTAAATGTTGAACTGATTTATGGATGAGTCGAGTTCCGTCCCTTTGTGACTATGTATGTGCTTATAGAAATAGTGGTAAGTAGGGACGGTGCATTAATCCTACCTGTCATTCCTGCCTACAATGCTTCAATGCCACCCGTCTGAGATTACTTCGAATGATGTCGACCGTCGCGAGATCACTCTAGCCAATGACTTTGATTCTCCTTCAGCTGCTTTGTCATTGTCTGTTATTTGTTCTCTGCCCGTTGCTTTGGCACAGGAGTGATTTGCTTGCAACCAATAGATTACTTTGAGCATGATTTGATTCTCTGCTAGTTGGCCACTGAGTGTGATTTTATTACGTCCAAGGGAGGACCACTCATTGATTTGATTTGCATGCGATGTGAGAGAGCCATGGAAAAGCTTAGATAAATATGATATGGTTCTAGTGTGATACTCCGACAACTAGAGTCTGCTATGGAGAATGATTTGAATAACTTTGATTGGCTTTGAGAGTAAGCCTAATGATGTGTGATAATCTTTGGAGACATTGAGGATGGTGACATGCCTTCACATTGGAAACCTTAAGTATAATGATATACCCTATATTTGGAGATGTTTGCTAGAACATCTAAATGCATGGAAGGTGTAATATTTTATATAAGTGTTTTATACAAATGTATATGGTTTTTTATCTACACCCTTTACTAATTATTATAGTACTAACCCACTTATGTACCACGTGTATTTGTGTACTTGTGTAGATAAATAGACCACGAAGGTTCATGCAAGGGTTGTTTACAAACAGACTAGTTTTGGCATCTGGTAGATTCTAGTTATGTGTCGGCCACTCCACTGTGTTAGTGAAGTCTTCTGCTGTAGTTATGTACGTAGGCACAATGTGCCATATGAACTTGTGTAAGGGTTTTTATGTACGTGCCCACCTTGAATGGCTAATGTATGACCTTATGAATGTTTGTATGGATTGTGCGCCAAGGATAATGTACTTATGTTTCAATTTTATTATGAATATTTAACTATTAAATCCCTTGGCATTTATCTTTTATGATTTTGAACTTTGAGGCTGGCTCAAGTCTAGTAGGCTTACCTATTGGGCTCGTGCACAGGTCACGGACCCCTGGGTTGGGTCGTGACAGAGCCTAATCCTAGAAAAGAAAAAAATGGTAAGCATCTTGATGAGGTAAATGGCAATAATGTCATAGATGATGGAGAAAAAGTAGATCAAGAGAATACTTTCAACAAGCAAGTTCAAGATGAAGAAGTTAAGCAAGAAGAGTAAATATCTACACAGCCACAAGTCAAGCCATATGTGCCTCCCATTCCTTTTCGGATACAGCTAATGAGTTACCTAAGTAGGTTGTTGATATGAAAAATCTAAAAAAACTCTTTGAAGCTTGTTTGGTTTAGGATGCAACAACAAAAGACAAGAATGAAGAACTCATAAATGTTACACATGTTTTGAAAGCTACACAAAAAGTGAATTATTCAAAAACTCAATTTGAGGAGTTAGGTAAAAGTCAATTTATTCCACCACCTTGGGTTGAGCCAACACCAAATCATGAGTTAAAGCCACTGCAACCTCATCTTAGGAGGAGGCTACTTTCACACCTTAAGCTTTTTCCATGCAAGCTCAAACCTCTTTAATTGGTGAATAATGACCTCAACCAAAGTCAAGCTAGTGACGATAAAGAAGCGCTTCTTAATAAGCAACCCAAGCTTTCTAAACTCATATTTCCTCTTTTTAATTATTTTTATTTAATTTATTTATATTTTTACTTTAATCTCTATTTTTTTTAGTAAAAAAAAAGCCTTCCACAACCATTGGTGATAATGAAAATGTGGAGGAAGATTGGAGCTTCTTCAAAAGCATCTAACCACTAGGGGAATATTCTTTAACTTCACTTTCTTTTATCTAACATTGAGGACAATGTTTATTTTAAGTTTGAGGGGTGAATTTATTTTTCTAAGAATAGATTTTCTATGGAAACTTAGGATTTTATTTTATTTTATTTACATGCTTCTTTAGATTTTAAGTAATTAGGATTACTTTCTCATTTCCTTTTTTTGCTTCCTTGAAAATTTTTAGGAATGTAGAGTAGAGTTGTGCCAAAATTTTTATGATGTTTTCCTTATCCAATTATGATACTTAGTTGTCTTGTATCTTTAGCTATAGCTGAATAAGGATATTGTTTACTTCATGCTAAATTATTTTGCTTAGTATTAGTGTTAAAATGTGATTTCCACAATTTTGCACACTATATCTTTTGCTTTGAATTATAGTGCATATCTAGAGAAGGTTTATATTGATGTGAATTTTAGAATATGTCGTGAATTTTAGAATTTGTTTCATTCTCTATCGAGGTGAAATCTTAAGCAATACTTAGTTAGGGAAACAATTTAGTCTATCTATAGATCATTTAAGCCTTTCAAGCTAACCTTGATATAGTTTTACCCCTAATATACCCCTTTGAGCCTAATTTTTCTTTTCTTTGTTGAACCACATAATAATTGAGCCTAACCTTAAAATAAAATTTTCAATTTGCAACCCTTACTCCTAAGCATGTATATTGTTTTAGGAAATACATATTGAACAAAATGCATATGGTAAAAAGGTGAAGTTGTTGACAACAAAAAAGATCACCCCATTACCTACAATAAGAAGAAATAAGTTTGAAGGTGCAAAATTCTGATAAAAAAAAAAGAAAAAGAAGAATAACATGTTGAATAAAAGAAAAGTTAAAAGTGAAGAAAGGGAGTATGTGGAGAACGAAAATAAAGCTTTATATAGGTCTTAGCATGATTACGTGTTTAGGTTGAATTGAGCCAAATTATTACTTTTTATCTTGCCTTGATCATAGCTATACGTTACAAGCTTAACAAAGACCTATTGATCCTTGACTTAATATTCGTCTATATTAGTGGGGAGAGATGAAAAGCAAATCCAAGAAGTTCTAGTACTAATTTGAAATTGTGCATTTACATAAACTCATCTGGATAAGTATCATGTTCTTTGTAAAAGATTACACACACACATAAAAATCTATTCGAGAATGAGCTTGCACTTGGATTGAAACATAAACTTGAATGATACCTATATTTTATCTTAAGTTGGAGGTTTATAGATATGCTTTTGAGGAAATTATAGAGATAATTAATATGGTGCTATTTGTCTCGAGTTGGTTTGCTTGTTTATGTTGATTTCATCATTTAAATTGCTTGCACTTTTGTTTACTTCTTCTTTTATGTTTTCCTCAAGAACTATTTTTAAGTTTTTATGAAAGTGCACGTTACTACAAACAAGTAAGATAATGATAAGTAGATTATTGTTCCCATAGGAATTAGTTCCTAAATTATTGACTAAGTACTTATATTTTATAAAAAATTAATCTTATTTAAGTAACTGAAAACTTGAAAAAATTAATTAAATCTAAACTAAAGTACACACTAAATTAATTAACAAAATTTGAAGTTACTTGAGAAAGACAATATATTAAATATCTAGGATTATGGGTGCATTCAACACTTCATCTGATACTAGTGTGTCTTATTTTTTACCTTCTTAAGTAGTTTTACTAACCTAGGATCCAAAGCTATGTACAGGTCTCCCCTGAGATACTTCCATAAATACCTAAATTAATTAGTTCACTATATATCTATAGGAATAAATTAAATTAAGGTCATTAAGCTAGTGTCCTAATTTGGCTATGTATGGTAATTGTCATATGCTTACCCGATTCGCGAAATCACCTAAGTGATGTGAACATACACTATTCAAATCTTAGTCCAATCTAAAATCTCTCAATCAAGTTTAACATAGATTTACAATTCACTTAATTGTTAATTAGGCAAATAAAAGCTCTAAGAACAGAATTGAATAAGCAAAACTATACCCATTCAAGATAAATGAAAAAGAAACTAATATTCAAATTGTTAGTATGAGCCCTAAAAGCCAATCTATGGCCATATGGGAATTACATTTTGAGTTATTTATGTATGACATTTTATAAATTTATAGTAATTATGAGGTAGTTCTTTATCCATAAGTTTTTGATTTAATTACTTTTTATAGTTATGTAGATAAAGGCCATGGAATTATATATATCTTGTAAAGGAATTGCATTGGGATACAATTATGAGATCCTTATGCAACAAAGCATTATTCTTAAAAGTTCCTGATCATTGTATTATTGAGACAAGACATTAATAATGCTTAAAGATTAGCACATGCTATGTTCCCTACTTGTGAAGTAAGCAACTGCTCTCATAGGTTGAAGTATAAAGATACTTGGACCTAGCATGTTGGTGCTTGCCATGAGAGAGCAAGTTCACTGAACATGACCTACCATGAAAGTGCATTTGGTACCTCATTCAAGTGTCTATGCAATACGTTTCATGTGTCATTTGTGTAACTACTCTATTGACTTGAGACACCAAGCTATCTTATATGTGGAGTATAATGCTTTGATTTCATCCCTATGGGTGCCGAACGAAGGATGTCAAAATAAGATGTTTTTAGGTATAGTATCAAGCATATGAAGGCAATGAGTGGCCAAGACCGGAATCATCATCCCGAGTGATTCAAGGCGAAATATCTCATTAGTTCTTGGATGACATTAGCTTATCAAATCCTTGGCCTAGGTGATTAAGAGATTATGAAATGAGTTTCATAAGTCTCCACAAAGCTAATGATCTTACTACAGGAACAAATATGGAGGTCAATAAAAGTAGGCATTGCACCAAGTTCTTATCATCTCTAAAATATATGATGAGGGAATGAATTACATTGATAAACTATGCATTAACAGATTGTTAAATAATCCTTTGACTTTCTTAACAATTAGGTGGCCATGATGTATTGCTAGATGCCAATCTTAGTCTATTGAATTGAATTAGTTAATTTAAAATTGAATATGATTCATTTTAATTAATTAATCAATAAAATTATAATTCAATTCCATTACCAACATTTTAAGAACCTAATGAGTCACACAGAAAGGTTGCAATTTGGATTAAATTGAGAATGTGATGATGTAAGTTAGACTTAAATCAAATTCTCAATTTTAACTAATAAGGACCTAATTAAAAGTGTTTGATTATGCATTAGTTCAATATTATAATTGTTATAATATTAAGGACTTATTTTGTAAATTTTAATAAGTCTATAATAAAATTAAACCTAGATATAAATATCACATTATAGCCATTTTTTTCTGAGGCAACAAAATAAAAAAAACTATTAACTTTTCTCTTAAGTGTTGCCACTCTTTAGAGGGTTTTTCAGAAAACTTTGTTGTTCATTCTTTGCTGAAAATCAAAGAAGAAAAGATGAAAAATCGTTGTCCACTTACTAGCACAAACCCATGACCTAAAGCTCTTTCTTTGAGAAAAATCCGTTGCAATCATGTGTTCTACATTGGAGGCTAAGCATATGAGTGGCTGGATTCTCTCACACAAGAAGGTGTACACATTTTTCAGCACCAAAAGGAATCGATTTGATTATGATATCATTTGGAAAGGTAAAAACCTCTTTCTTATTTACTATGGTGTTTAACTTTGCATTAAAGAACCGAGGTAAGCCAAAGGTAGGAGGCATGGTTTTTATTTTGTTTCAATTCTTGTTAATCTGTTGCATTGATGATCTAATCATACCGTTCCTAGCACAAACTACGTGTTGAAATCCACCATAATCCTAGAAAAATAATTTAGTTCATGATATCTAAGTGAAACATTAGTCAAAGAAATTTAGCTATGAATTCAAGTTAAGAAAATAAAAAAAACACAAAATAGAGAAAAAACTAATTTTGAAGCTTTGTATCTTGAATCTCTCTCAATTTCTCTTGTTTTCTTGCTTTATTCTTAGCTCCAATTCTTCAGAAAACCTGCTGCCATTCTCCCCCTTTGAATGCTCTAAAAAAGGTCCCTTAAATAGGTTTAAATCAACCTAATTTTCATATTCCCGCATATAAAATTATTTTTTGAAAGCGTTGTGTTTGTCTTGTGGCATAGTAGGAACTTGTATGGTGCACTCCATTCTTCCAGTGCTTTGGCCATGCAGTTCCTAGCACTACAGCCTTGACTTCCTCAACACTGCAATTTTGAGTAACTCAAGGCTGCAGCCTTCATTAAACATGTTGCCTTATGCAGAACTACAATAGTCTAACATATTTCAATGTGATTTTCACCTCAATTTGATCCAAACTGGGGGCATTGGTAAACATGCCAGTTGTAGCTGCTTCTCTTATTTTTCCAATGAATCAAGAATCTCATCAATTGGACTCCTGTAACTCAAGTTATCCTTAAAATACTACAACATGTATGAATGAATCCATCACTGTACCCATCTGATTTTACATCAAATGACCTTTTTCATCAAATATCCTACAAAAACAATGTGAGAAATTAATAATAACTATTCCTAAAGTAAATTAAAGCAAAAATAAAGTAAAATTAAACTAAAATAACTTGAATTAACTACGCAACATGTAATCTAACTTAAACTAAAAAAACACCTAAAATGCTTAAAATTCGCACCTCAAGTGTTAAAGATCTAACTACTTAAACCCCTAAAATGTATCAAATAACTCTACATAATAGAGTTATCACACCTCAAAACTTAAGATTTTGCTAGTCCTCGAGCAAAACATAAAAAAAAAATACAATAACCTAAATGAAGAAAAACTTTTAACTAGAAATCAATTGCACCATTTCATTAATCTCCTTTAATATGCTTAGAAGCTAGTCCATATTCTCAACTCTAAGCAACACACAAATATTATTCAAGTTCATGTTTTAATTCCCATGCAAGTTTATTATCAAATGCATTCCATGTGTATGTGTAATCCTTCTTCCTAGAACATTATACAATCTGGATAAGTTTATATTTATGTAAAATTCAAAGTAGTAATTGAATTCCATAAGTTTGTTTGTCATCTCGTTCTTTACTAATGTGGACTAACACTAAATTAAGGAACAATATGACTTTAATTAGCTTGTAATGTATGGCTAAGGTTAAGGTGGGATAAAGAATAGTATGTAGCTCAAATCACCCTAAGCACATAATCAATCTAGGACCTATTCAAGCTTTTTTTCCTTCACCTAATATGCCTCTTTGTCATCGACTTATTTCTTTAGTTCAACACTTCAATCTTTTTCTTTCCCTCTTTGTTTTTTTGTTCTCAATATCACACCCTCAAACTTATTTCTTTTATTGGATAGTGAGATGAATATAATTATATTTTTGAACTTTTCATCACTTTTCATCCTTATTATCTCCTTTAGTAATTAGCTCATAACACTTCCTAAATTGACTTTTGCATTTAAGAGTGAGGGATACAAAAATTCAATTTTAATGCAAAGGTCTAGGCTAATAATTAATGTGCTTGTACAAAGAAAAGATTACATTAAGCTCAAAGCGGAAAACTAAGGATAAATCATGTAAAGGTAAGAAAAAAAGCCTCAATCAGTCGAATGATCTCCTAAATCATTTCCTTAACCATATGTAACCTAGGATTTCACCTTGGGAGAGAATCAAACAAATTCTAGAACTCAATACATAATTCAAAATTTTTCACACTCACATTTACTATCTCTGGATATGCATAATGGATCTAAGCAAAAGACATGGTGCTTAAATTTAGTGGAAGTCTCATCCTAACAATGAAACTTAGTATAAAATTTACATGACACTCCAACAATATTCATATGCTTTAAAGAATCAAGATAGAATATAACTTGTTGTCGATTTTGCACACGCAAGTATATGTATCGAACAAGTAATATAATGATGAAGTAGAGTATCATTCCCATAGAGATTTGTTCTTAAATTTTCACTAATTACTAAATTTATATAACTAATAAATCTTATTTAAGTAATCTGAAAATTGAAGAAAACTAATTAAAAAAAATTAAAAATCAACACTAAATACACTAAGAAACTAAATAAGTTGAGACCAGCAATACATTAAAGACTTTGGATTATGGGTTCATTCAACATTTCATCTGATACCAACTTTTCTTGTTATGTATCTTTCTTAGGTAATTTTACTAACCTAAAATCCAAAGCTATGGACAAGTCTCTATTGAGTTGCTTGTATAAATATCTAACTTAATTTGTTTACTATATGTCTATAGGAATCAATTAAATTAAGTTCATTAAGTAAGTCTCTTAATGTGGCTATGTATGGCAATTGGTGTATGTCTACTTGAATCGCAAATCAGATCACTTAAGTGACATGAACATACACTATTCAAACCATAATCCAATCTTAAATCTTTTTGCTGAGTCTCAATTAGATTCACAAATCAGTTAATTATTGGCCAAGGAATCAAAATTATTAAGAACAAATTTGAATAAGCAAAACTACACCTATTCATGATAAATAAAAGAGAAACTAATATTCAAACTAGATGTTGAAATCTACCACAATCCTAGAAAGATAATTTAGTTTATAATATGTAATAAAACAATATCCAAAGAAATTTAGTTGTGAATCCAAGTTAAAGAAAATAAAAGAAATAAAAAAGTAGAGAATGAAACTAAGTGTTGAAGCATTGCAATCTCAATTCTCTCTCAAATTGTTTTTCTTTTCATAGTTTGTTCTTGGCTCCAAATCTCCAGAATAGTTGGTTGCTACCTCTTCCTTAAAACCTTTGAAAAAGGTCTTTTAAATAGGCTCTAAGTAACCTAATTTCAAAATCTGATCAAATTTTCATTTTTGAAAAATCGTCTAGCTCTATGACCTTGATTTCTTGGTGCACAACACCAGTTATTTTGCTATAGTAGCACTGCAGCACTAAGCTCTTAGGAAAATTGCACGGTGAACTTCCTTTCACCAACACTGTAGCCTTGTTCTCCTAATGCTGTGGCAGTCTATCAACTTCAAATGTGATTTTCACCTTGATCTGATCCGAATTGGGAAAAGTGATAACTTATAAGTTGTAGCTCTATCTCTTAACTTTCCAATGGCTTAAAAATCATATCAATTGGACTTCTGGATTGACACATATACTCCAAATACTGCATCTTATTTACTCCATGCACACTGCTATAGTGCTCCAAATTAGTCAAATATTTGGACCATGATTTAATCTAAACTGGGTGAAGTGGTAAGCATAAAAGTTGCAGCCCTTCATTTTAGAAGTCTAGTGGTTAAGAATCACGACATTAAGAGTACTGTAGATAGAGATATGATCAAAATACTGCAACATATACGAATGAAGCCATTACCATACTTGCTCAGATTTTCATCAAATGAGCCTTTTTCATCAAATTTCCTACAAAAGCAATAAGAAAAATTACCAATACTACTCTTAAAGTAATCTAAAACAAAATAGAATAAAGTTTAACTAAAATAATTTAAATTAACTGCTCAACATGTAATAAAACTTAAACTACAAACACCTAAAATACTATAATCTGAACCTAAAATCTCAAAGATCTAGCTACTTAAACCTCCAAAATGTGTCAAAATAACTTTATATAATAAAGTTATCACACCTCCAAACTTAAGATTTTGCTAGCCCTTGAGCAAAACATAACATAAAATGCGGTAACATAAATAAAGAAAATAACCTAACTAGAAATCAATTGCACCACTTCAGCAATCAACTTAACATCCTCAAAAGTTAATCCTTATTCATAATTCTAGGGAACTCACAAATATTATTCAAGTTCATGTTTCAATCCAAATGCAAACTCATCATTAAGTAAAATTCCGTGTGTGTGTGTGTGTGTGCAATCATCACACTTAGAATATTGAACAATCCATATAAGTTTATATTCATGCAAAATTCAAATTAGTAATTAACTCCATAAGTTTGCTTTTTATCTTTTTCTCCACTAATGTAAGCTAATGCTATGCTAAAGATCAATAGGACTTTAATTAGCTTGTAAAGTCTAGCTAGGGTTAAGGTTGGATATGGGATAATGTATAGCTCAAATCACCCTAAGCACATAGTCAATTTAGAACCTATTCAAAGCTTTATTTTCTTTAACCTAGTATACCCCTGTTCCATCAACATTTTTCTTTTGCTCAACACTTCATTCTTTCTTTCCTTTTTTTTTCTCAATTTCACACCCCTAAACTTATTTCTTTTATTGGGTAGTGAGGTGAATACAATCATATTTTTAAACTTTTCATCATTTTTTTCACCTTGACTACCTCTTTCAGTATATGGCCCATAACACATCCTAAATTGGCTTATGCACTTAGGAATGACGGATGCAAGAATTGTTGAAAATATTAATATAAGGATTTAGGCTAGAAATTAAGTTTTCAAATAAAAAAAAGATGTCATTAGGCTCAAATCGGGAAACTAAAGATAATTTATGTAAAAGAAGGCTACAAAAGGCTCAATTGGTCAAAAAATGTCTTAAATCATCTTCTTAACTAAGTACAGCCTAAGATTTCACCTTGAAAGAGAATCAAACAAATTCTAGAACTTAATACATAATTCAAAAATTTGCACTCGCATAAACCTTTTCTAAATATATACAATAAATCTAAGCAAAAGACATAGTGCTCAAAATGTAGAAATTTCAACCTAACAGTAAAGCTTAGCTTGAGAATTTACATTTAACTTAAACAATATTCACATGTTTCGAAGAATCAAGATAGGAATATAACTAGGTTCTCATGATTGGATAAGTTCAAAGGCAAATGCACATAAAAAATTTTAACAAAAATAAACTAACCTAAACTATGAATTTTGAATGTGATTTTCACCTCAATTTGTTTTGAACTAGGAATAGTTATAAACACAAAAGTTGTAGCCATCTCTTAGCTTTCCAAAGGTTTAAGTATCATGTCAATTGAATTGCTAGATTGAATGATATACTCCAAATACTTCATCTTATTCAGTCCACGGGTACTGTTGCAATGCTTTGACTTAGACAATATTTTCACCATGATCCAATCTAAACTAGGTGAAGTCATATAAAAGTTGTATCTCTTCCTCTTCAAAGTCTATTGGTCAAAGAATCACTCCATTTGGAGTTTTGTCAATAAAGATATGGTAAAAATACCATAACATAGCCATCACCATACTTGTACGGATTTTAATCCAATGAGCCGTTTTCATGAAATTTCCTACAAAAGCAATAAGATAAATTACCAATATTACTCTTAAAGTAATTTAAAACAAAATAGCATAACGTTTGATTAAAATAACTTAAATTAACCACTTAACATATAATCAAACTTAAACTAGAAAAACACCAAAAATTCTATAATATGAACCCAAAATCTCAAAGATCTAGCTACTTAAGCCTCCAAAATGTGTCAAAATAACTCTATATAATAGAGTTATGATAACTAAGTTTTCATCATTGAATAGGTTAATTAAAAGAAAATGGCACAATTAAATCTATCTCAAGTTTTTTTTTAAACATGCATCAAATTAAATAATAATTAACTAACTTAAACACTAAACCTATAATGAACACAAAGCTAAAAAAGTGAAAATTCCCTGCCAAACTTAAAAATAACATTGTCACCAATGTTATGAAATGTAAGGAAAAGTAACACTCTTCTAACAAACAGTTAACCTCTAAGATCATCTTCCTCATCTTCATCATTCTAGTCATCCATCGTGGGTTTATCTAGTAGAGTATGAAAAGAGGCCATGTCCATACCAACATGCTCCGCATAAACGCACATCATCTATTCAATGGACTGCATAAAGGCCACTTGATGATCCATTTAAAGTTCAAGCCTCTCCATGCTCTGAGATTAATATACCTTGCAAGGGAACTATAATTGGTTGCAGTTATGAGTTCCTTATGCATCAAAGCATAATCTCAAAATG
>NW_018397277.1:954225-954940 GCF_002168275.2 Theobroma umbraticum
ATGTATCATTGAGACTGGACATCAATGATGCTTAAATACTAGTATATTCTATGTTCCTTACTTTAGAAGTAAGCAATTAATCTCATAAATTGAAGTATAAAGATACTTACAACTAGAATATAGGTGCTTGCCTAGAAGAGTAAGTTCATTGAACATGACCCCCCATGAGAAGTGCATTTGGTAATACACTCTAGTGTCTATGCAACACTTCTCGTTTGTAAATACTCCCTAGCTTGAGACACCAGGTTATCTTATGTGTGGAGTGATATGCTTTGATTTCATCTCTACTGGTGCTTAACTAAAAATGATAAACAAGATGCTTTTAGGTATAGTATGAAGCATGTGAAGGCAAACGAGTGGTCAAGATAGGAATCATCACCTCAAGTGTTTTAGAGAACATATCCTATTAGTTCTTAGTTAACATTAGCTTATTGAAGTCCTTGGCCAAGGCGACATGGAGATTATGAAAAAAGGTTTCATAACTTTCTATAAAGCTAATGCTATAACTACAAGAACGAATATAGAGGTCAATAAGAGTAGACACTGAACCAAACTTTTATCATCTCTGGATATATGATGAAGGAATGAATTATACTGATAGATTGTATATTGCAAGGTTGTCAAAGAACCCTTTGTCTCTTCTAACAATTAGGTAGTCATGATGCATTACTAGGTGCCAATCTTGATCTATGGAATTGATTATAAATTAATTGAT
>NW_018397277.1:954950-955133 GCF_002168275.2 Theobroma umbraticum
ATTAATCAATTAAGTCATTAATCAATTCCTTTGCCAACATGTTAGGAACCCAAAGAATCATACACAATGACTTTATTTCGATTAAATTGAGAGGGTGATGATTTAACTTAGACTTAAATCACATACTAAGTAATTAACTTCTATAAACTTAATTAACAAAGTTTAATTAAGTTTTAGGCATAA
>NW_018397277.1:955149-985137 GCF_002168275.2 Theobroma umbraticum
TTATAAGGCCTTGATTGCAAAATATAAAAGAAATTAATTTTGATTTTAATTTCTTAGGACTTAATTAAAAGAGTTTAATTAAGCAATGGGCCTAATATTATAATGTTTAATTAAAAGAAGTTATTTTAACCTAACTATATAAGTTAACTTTTAACTATTTTCCATATGAGAGTTTTTCAGAATTGAAGAAAACTTAGTTTTTGTTAGAAAAAGAAAAGTGTTTTCTCTCTTTGCCACCACTCCCTTTGTGTGAAAGAGAAAATTGTTTATGAAGCAATTTTCAAGAGAGGTTCGACTAAGATTGTGACAAAGAAGAAAAGGACAATTGTTGTCCTCTTTGCTAGCATAAATTATAGTTAAAAACACCTTCTTTTGTTAAAGGTTCAGGTGCATTCGTGTGTACCATCGTTGGAGGCCAAGCACTTGATTGGCTAGGGTTTTTTCTCCTTGTAGTGTTTGTAGGATTACTTTGGGAAGTACCATTGTGATTATCAAATTACTTGGCAAGGTAACTTTCCAAATAATTATTTATTTTGTGGTTTTATGTGTTAAATATCACCAAGATGATCCATGGGTGGAGGCATGTTTTGGTTGTTTAGTTATAAAGTTTTAATTTTCTTTCGGCTGCGTATTTTGAGTATGCCATCCATACCCAAAGCTATCAGTGGTATTAGAGCCTTCCTAGGTTTGATTGTAACACATTTTCAGGTCTATTGTTGTTAATGCCTTGTTGAAAAGGAATATAAAGTGTTCGGGTTTTGTTCTACTAAAAGTAGAAAGTTTTAAAGTTGTACAACTTGTTCTAGTTAGTTTGATTTCTAGATTGATTTTAACTGTAAATTTTAAAATTTATTTCTCATAATATTAATCTCATTTTAATGTCAAAATATTACAGATTAACTAGTGCATGAGATACATAAATTAATTTAGCAAACAATGATTCGATCTCATGACATTATGGTGTGATTTAAATGGCAGAATTCAATTCTATCTAGCCATGATTTTGGTCCATTTTCAGCCATAAAAGTGTGGTTTAAGTGCTTCATAAAATGCAAAAAAATTAAGGGATCAATTCACATTAGAAATGTTCCAAGATGGGTGATTATGTGTGGCTAATGGTGGAGGTAAAGATACCATAACGTGGTTAAAACAGATGTTTGTAGCAATGATAGTCACCATTTTGTTTCGCTTGGCAACAAAGAAAGGCCTAAATTTGTGCAATTAGTTGCACAATTGGCCAATGACTTTTTTGAGGAAAGGTTCATAAATTATCCAAATTGTTGCCAAGAATTTTAAGGATTTAAATCCCTAGAATTAAGCCTTCATAAAACTGAGTTGGTGGAGTCAAAACCGTTGTTGCCATTGCAGTAGCAAGCCATGGTTTTGAATTTTTTGACAGCCAAAAATGTTTTCTAAAATCCTGAAAAATTACAATGGAATTTTTTCATAAGTTATATACCAATGAAATTTTAATTGGGAATTAAATTCTTAATTTTATGCCACCAAATAGCTTCAAGGGAAAGACAAAACCAAAACTACCTCTGCAAATAAAGGTAATGGGTTTGAATTTTTTTGACAGCCAAATGTCTCCTAAAATCCTAAAAACATATTATGCAATAGTTCCATGAATTATCAATTAGGATAAATTTTATTAGGGATTAAATTTCTAAGTTTTGGTCACAAAGAATTTCAAAAGGACTCAAAAACTGATTCTGCCTCCTAGAGATAAAGGTCACAGTTTTTGAATTTTTGAAAGGCCAAATCACCTCCTAAAATCTTGAAAATGTGGAAGAGTTTCATGACTTATCTATCAGGATAAAATTTATTGGAATTAAATTCCTAAAGATACACTACCATAATACCACGTAATTAGGACATGTTTGCCACTGTCTGCAGGAGGATGTCTTAGTTAAGACATAGAATTTGTCCAAATTTTACACCCAAAAATGATCAATTAAATTAGTTAATTGGCTAAGGATAAGTTATGGAATTAGTTCCATAATATGCTGATTTTTAAAATTTTTAATTGAAGGAATATGATTCCTAAAATTAAGGATGCCAAAGATGATACATTAGCATCCACAAATAAAGAAATGTGGATCCTAAAATTATGGAAGTTAAAATATCTTCATCAGCCAATTAAATATTTATGGAATATGTTCCATAAAGATAGATAATTTATTTAATAAATTATGGAACATGTTTCCTTAATTTAAGAGTGTCAAAATTTAAATAATTTAAGACAACATTAATTTAGGAATTAGATTCCTAGGAGTAGAAGGAGTCAAAATATTTATGGACAAATTTTGTTTTCAATTGACTTCTTACAAGAAGATAATTCTAATTTGACATTAACTTTAAAGATTGAATTGTCTAAGTTATTCCCTAATACGATTAGGTAATAATAGACATTCAATCTTTAATTAAATGAGATTAATAATAGGTTGTGTAAAATGTTTAGTAGCACAAATTAAAATTGTTTTAATTTGTAATTTGTAATAAAAATTTAATTCTAATCCTAGAAGATTAGGAATGGATAAATTACTAATTTTGATTAGTTATACTTACCATATATGAAAGAAGTTTCCATATATGTAGAATTAAATGGTTACCCGAAAATTTGAAATTTCCAAAATTCAAATGTTGAAAATTGCTAATCTCAAATACCTCATGTGATTAATAATTTGAATGAGACATGTATTTCAATTTTATTCATATTGATTAATATATTTGGATGGTTATGGACTTAGGTCCAATATGATTATGCTATGGTTGAATGTATATTCTTGGTATTTTTGAAATAAGGCCAGCGTGTCCTACCTTATCTTTTTATTTTAGTTCGTAAAATTCTTTCCTTGTCTTACTCCCCTTGAATGTAACTTGAGGTTTCTATATTGAAATGTAATTAGAATTAGGATAGATTAGGAATTGAATTTTGGAAAAATTACGATGGAGATCTAAGTTGCCAAGAAGGACAAGGAGATTACAACCAAATTTTGAAGATTCTTATATGTAATCCCCTAGGTTTGACCAAGCTAGTTTCCTTTGATGGCTCAAGGAAATTAGTATAGTTAAAGTCCATAATCATCCAAAGTACTTTGCATGTGCTAGATTTATTTTATACAATTTAATAAATGCTATGCAATGCAAAGTAGTATGCATGTGATAGATTTATTTTATACGATTTAATAAATGCTATACATGCAAAAATGAGATCCTAATAAAGGTGAAAACAAAATCCCTCATTTTATATTGAGTCACATGCCATGCACGACAAAGTTGCCTTTCACCATGTAGCAAGACAACCTAGCTGCTCTTTTAATCAGAGACTTGTTGAGCACACTCAAGGTCACACTTTTACACTAGTATGTTTAAGCTATTGGTGAGTTTTAGGCAACTAGTTTCATAAAATTCAGATGCTTGGAAACTAGATTATTATGGAACTAGAGGCAAAGGCTAGGTGAAACACATATGATATGTTTAGGTAGTGTGTTGTCACCTAGTTGATCTAAGAGTTGTATAGAGATACAATTGGTAAGCTCAGTTACTTACCTAATCCACCTATCATGGTTTGTTGAGCACACTCATGGCCATGGCTAGATGGATGGTATCCTAGCCTACTGAGAGAATCCTAGTAGAGATCTCTCGAGGTGATATGGAGGGTTATCATCTCGTAAAAAATAGTGGGAGAATTATTTAAAATTTTAAAACCTTATTTTAAATAGTTTATGATGATATTTACTTATTGCTTTTTTTATCTACTTAGACATAATTAATACACATGGCTAATAATCTATCATTATGGTGCACCTTGGATGCAAATCAAACTCAGTAGATGAAACCCTTTTTAAAGGTATCAAGACTTAAGAAATGTTCTCAAGTAAAAGGTTGTTCATTCCATAATCTCTACCAAATATAATTCATAATTAGGAGTGAGCTTCCATGGGATGGAATTTACATTGCCTTAATTATGAATTAGGAAGACAACCATGATAATGGCACTAACTAGGAAATGTTCTCAAACATCTTGATGGTAAAGATGGACAAAGGAAGGACTAAAAAACTGAAAAAAAATGTTTCCTTGACAAAGTTCAAGAAGAAGAATCTGATAAAGCTTCTACTTTACCAAAGTTTATGATTGAGTTAGAAGTTACTACTATTGTATTAACATAATAAGTATTCAATACTAGTTGTTGAATGCATTTAAGTAATGACATAAAGCGCAAAACAATAGTAGTAAGTCAGTGCTCAATATAAATTTCATGAAAATCGATTGAATATGATCTCAATTATGGCATTTGAATCTTGGTGATTGAAGTAAGAATTAGAGTATAAAGATACTTAAATCCTTTTGATTAGGAATCATAAAGGAGCTAATAATTCTTATATGGCCAAATCAATTTTCATACAAAAGTGAATGACTTGGTATGTTCAAAAGGTCCTACACAAATAAATGTATACAAACCATTAAACATAAAATGTTATAGAAAATGTTTCTAATTCATTAAGTTTGTACATGAACAAATTGAGATTCTGCCTTATATACTTAAAGAAATAAAATTTGAAACTTTTAAATGTTCAAAGAATTCAAATATAAGATCATATGAGCTATATAGTATGATGTACTCATTTTAAGATATGATCTTCGTGAAGATTACTCTTACTTATTAATTAATCATTCAAAAGTTGAATGTAGATACATGTGAAATGTAACTTTCTTATGAACATAGAGATGCTTGTTCAAAGAAGAAAGCAAATTCAAATAGTGATATAATTTGGTCCATATCTCTGCAATATATATGTAGCCAATTATATTATTCCAAACCAATATGATTCCAAGCATACATTGAGAACTATGTATGTAACATCACGAAAAACTCAAAACAGGTCAAATATTACTCTCACAAAAGATCTTGGATTTAGTGGGAGCATGATGACACTAAGAGAAGAGTTTCTTTTGTATTGCATGGTCTCATCAAAATCTAACTCTTAAGATTTTGCATAGAAATGCATAATCATATGTATGAAAACTCCATGGATTTAGCAAGATACATTGGAAATGTATTATTTATATGAGATGAACTACTAAATATGTTTTTCATTGGAGTTAATACACTTTACTCTATTAAATAGGATGCAAAGGGTTGGATTTAATAAAATATACAAGTGTACTTATCTCATACACATAAAGAGGTTACTTGGAGTAAATACAATTCTTTGGTGATACAATTACATGGGATGCAATGTTGTATACAAAGTAAGTGCCAAAATTTAAAAAAGGCAGATGACACAAAGAAAAATGACAAGTGCATATGATGCATACAGCATAATTTAGTTGAAACAGTTCCAAAGAAAGAAAGAGGACTATGTACATGTATATTATTAAAGTCATATACATCCTATTAAAAGGGCTCTAATAGAAAGATACTTAGATCATTAGTCCATGGAACTAATAAAAGGTTTTGAACATTGTTAATACAACAATGGAGCCATGCTAGCAGAACCTGGTCTCATTGGATCTAAATATAGTAATATGACATGATGTGATGCATGGACATCACAAAGATAGATAAAAGCAATTAACCACATTAAAGGACACAAGCGAGTCTACAAGGAGACATGATTGCTAGATGGATTGAATCCACATACAATGAGGTAGCAATTAGCTTTGTGCTAGTGGGTGAAGTTGGGGTGAGTCCTACAGCCAATTGGGATTACTTAAAGCTTGATTCCAATTATTCAACAATATCATTCATGTTGAATGATAGGAAGTTTTTCTTTGTCAATAAGGCATCAATTATAATAAGTTATAAGTAAAATTGGATGAAGTCCATGAGATTAATATGCCTTGCAAGGGAACTATAATGGGTTGCAGTTATGAGATCCCTAAGCATTGAAGCATAATCTCGAAATGTTCTTGGTCAATGTATCATTGAGACTAGACATCAATGATGCTTAAAGACTGGTATATTCTATGTTTTTTACTTTGGAAGTAAGCAATCGATCTCACAGATAAAAGCATAGAGATACTTAGAATTAGAATATAGGTGCTTGCCTAGGAGAGCAAGTTCACTGAACATGACCTGCCATGGGAAGTGCATTTGGTAATACGCTCTAGTGTCTATGCAACACTTCTTATATGTCAATTGTGTAAATACTCCTTAAACTTAAGACACCAAGTTGTCTTATGTGTGGACTGCTATGCTTTGATTTCATCCCTATAGGTGCCTAACCAAAGATGCGAAAATAGGATGCTTTTGGGTATAGTATGAAATGTGTGAAGGTAAATGAATGGTCAAGATAAGAATCATCACCTCAAGTGTTTTAGAGGACATATCCTATTAGTTCTTAGTTAACATTAGCTTATTGAAGGCCTTGGCCGATGCAACATAGAGATTATGAAAAAAGGTTTTATCACTCTCCATAAAGCTAATGTTATAACTACAAGAATGAATATAGAAGTCAATAAGAGCAGACACTGTACCAAGCTCTTATCATCTCTAGAATATATGATGAGGGAATGAATTATACAAATAGACTGTACACTAAAAGGTTATCAAAGAACCCTTTGACTCTTTTAACAATTGGGTGGCCATGATGCATTGCTAGATGCCAATCTTGGTCTACGAAATTGGTTATAAATTAATTGATTGAAATTTAAATTAATCAATTAAGTCATTAATCAGTTTCATTGCCAACATGTTAGGAACCTAACGAGTCACACACAATGATTGCATTTGAATTAAATTAAGAAAGTGATGATTTAAGTTAGACTAAAATTACATACTAGTTAATTAACTTTTATAAACTTAATTAATAGAGTTTAATTAAGTTTTAGGCATAATTATAAATAGTAATTATTATAAGGCCTTGATTGTAAAATATAAAGAAAATTAATTTTGATTTTAATTTCCAAGGACTTAATTAAAAGAGTTTAATTAAGTAATGTGCCAATATTATAATGTGTTATATTATGGAGGCCTTAATTGCAAAATGGAAGTTATTTTAACCTAACTATATAAGTTACCTTTTAATTATTTTCCATGTGAGAGTTTTTCATAATGGAAGAAAACCTAGTTCTTGTCTGAAAAAGATAAGCATTTTCTCTTTTTGCCATTACTCCCTTTATGTGAAAGAAAAAATTACTTATAAAGTAATTTCAAGAAAGGTTTGGCTAAGATTGTGAAACAAAAGAAAAAGACAATGGTTGTCCTCTTTTCTAGCACAAAATATAGTTAAAAACTGCTTCCTTTGTGAAAGGTTCAAGTGCAATCGTGTGTACTATCATCAGAGGCCAAGCACTTGATCGGTTAGGGTTTTTGCTCCTTGTGGTGTTAGCGGGATAGCTTCGAAAAGTGCCATTGTGATTACTAAATTACTTAGCAAGGTAACTTTCTGAATAATAATTTATTTTGTGCTTTTATGTGTTAAATATTGCCAAGGTGATCCATGGTTAGAGGCATGTTTTGGTTGTTTAGTTATAAAGTTTTAATTTTCTTTCTACTGCAAATTTTGAGCATGCTATCCATAGTCAAACCCATCAGGTTGACATTCCAAAAACAATTGCATATAATAAAGTAGCTCTATCCCTTGTCACATCATTGACATGTTTCACAGGAAGTAATCTTGCAACCAAAAAATGATACCAAAGTTTATGCTCAGTCTTCATGGTATTGGCCTTAAAAGATGCAGGTATGCCTTTATTTATTTTCCATTCAGCCACCTCATTGCAAAGCACTCCAAGAATGCCATCCAAGTCAATGTTCCTAGTCAAGAATTTGCCATACTCATCACTTTCAATATTAGGTAAATTATAGAAATGATTGATCATTTGACTGTTGAAACATACCTGACATCTTTGTCAGTTAAAATTCTACCACGCAAGTATACGTATTCGAATAGATAGTATATTAGCAAGTAGAGTATCGATCCCGCAGGAATTGATCTAAAAGTTTACTAAGTACTAAAATTATTACAAATTAATCTTATCCAAACAATATCAAAATAATATCAATCAAACTAAGTTATAGCAGAATTAAATAAGAAAAATCAAAATAATAAATACTCAATAAATATCAAATCAAACAAGCCTAGGATTACAATATCCCTCACACTTCATCTAAATCTTACCTCTCTTCCTTAACTTATCTCAATGGTTTGAATTGCTAACTAGAGTCCTAAATTATTTATAAGGGTCTCCCAACTCATCTTATAAAAATATCTATTTTAACCAAACACTATATCCCTATGTGAATTGAAATTAAAACAAACTCATTAAGTTCAGGCTCTAATTGGCTACATATGGCCTATAGGTATATCCCTATCCTATACGCAAATCATTAATATGATCATATGCTATCCCAATTTTAGTCTACACTAAACTCCCTTTCCCAAGTTTGTTTAGGTTTCTAGATCAATTTAATTGGTGGCCATGCAATTAAAAGCATTAAGAACAAATTGGAATAAACAATTCAAATCCCATTGAAAATAAGCAAGAAAGTGATTAAAAATCTAGATTACATGTGAGTTCAATTGCAATCCTAGAAAAATAAATTAGTTCATAATATCTAATAAAGACAATATCCAAAGAAATTTAGCCATGAATCCAAGTCAAAGAAAATAAGAAAAAAAACACAAAGGTAGAGAGAAAACTAATAGTTAGAGATGTATGATCTGATTCTCTCTCCAATTCTCTTGTTTCCTTGCTTTGTTCTTGGCTCCAAATCTCCAGAATAGTTTCTTGCTGCCTCCTTTGCTGCCTCTCTTGCTGCCTCAAAAATCTCTGAAAAAGTCTCCTTAAATAGGCTCCAAATAACTTAATTTTATGAAATTCCGTTAATGTCCTTTTTTTTTTAGGGAAGTCGCGCAGCGCTGCGGCGCTACTTCTCCAGCGCTGCAGCGCTGAGCTCTCTGGAATTTTGTATGTGTGCTTCCTTTCATCAACGCTGCAGCCTTGTTCTCCAGCACTGTGGCAGTCTATCAACTTCAAACATGAGTTTCACCCTGATATGTTAAGAACTGGGCAAAGTAGTAAACATAAAAGTTTTATCCTCTCTAACTTTCCAATGGATTAAAAATCACATCAATTGGACTTCTGGATTGAAAGATTTGCTCCAAATACTGCATCATGTTCAGTCTTTACATCCTGCTGCAGTGGTCCGAATTGACAAATGTTTTGACCATGATCCAATCATAACTGGGCCAATTGGTGAACATAAAAATTGTTTCCCTTCTTCTTATAATTTGATTGGTCAAAGAATCACCTCATTTGGAGTTTTTTAGAAAGAGATATGGTCAAAATATTGAAACATATACGAATGAAGCTATCACCATACTTGCACTGATTTTCATCAAATGAGTCTTTTTCATCAATTTCCTACAAAAGCCATAGGAGAAATTAGCAATAACTACTCTTAAAGTAATTTAAAATAAAATAACTTAAAATTTAACTAAAATAACTTAAATTAATCACTTAACAAATAATCAAACTTAAACTAAAAAAAACACCTATAATGCTAAAATTCGAACATAAAATCTCAAAGATCTAGCTACTTAAGCTCCCAAAATGAGTCAAAATAACTCTATATAATAGAGTTATCACACCCCCAAACTTAAGATTTTGCTAGTCCTCGAGCAAAACATAAAACAACATGCAATAACGTAAACATGAAAACATTTAATTAGACTTCAATTGCACCATTTCATTAATTACTTTTAATATCCTCAATAGTTAATCCATATTCATAACTCTAGGCAACACATAAATATTATTCAAGTTCATGTCTCAATTCAAATGCAAACTCATCATTAAGTTAAATTCCGTGTGTGTGTGTCCATCTCTTCACTTAGAATATTGTACAATCTGGATAAATTTATATTCATGCAAAATTCAAATTAATAATTAACTCCATAAGTTTGCTTTTCATCCCTCTCTCCACTAATGTAGGCTAACACTATATTAAAGATCAATAGGACTTTAATTAGCTTGTAATGTATGGCTAGGGTTAAGGTTGGATATGGGATAATGTATAGCTCAAATCACCCTAAGCACATAGTCAATCTGGATGCCATTCAGAGCTTTATTTTCCTTCACTTACTATACCCCTTCTCCATCAAAGTTTTTCTTTTGTTCAACACTTCATTCTTTCTTTCCCTTTTCTTTTTTCAATTCATACCCCCAAACTTATTTCTTTTATTGGGCAATGAAATGAGTAAATCATATTTTTGAACTTTCATCTTTTTTTTTTTTTTTGACTACCTCTTTCACTATGTGGCTCATAACACATTCTAAATTGACTTATGCACTTAGGAATGAGGGATGCAAGAATTGTTGCAAATATTATTATAAGGGTCTAGGCTAAAAATTAAGTGTTCAAACAAAGAAAAGATGTCATTAGGCTCAAAGGGGGAAACTGAGGATAATTTATGTAAAGGAAGGCTACAAAAGGCTCAATCGGTCCAAAAATGGCCTAAATCATCTCCTTAACTAAGTATAGCCTAGGATTTCGCCTCGAGAGAGAATCAAACAAATTCTAGAACATAATACATAATTCAAAATTTTGCATTCACATAAACCTTTTCTAAATATACAATAAATCTAAGGAAAAGACATAGTGCTCAAAATGTAGAAATTTCAACCTAAGGGAAAGCTTAGCATGAGAATTTACATAACACTCAAACAATATTCACGTGTTTTGAAGAATCAAGATAGGAATATAACTGATTTCTCATCATTGGATAGGTAAATTAAATGAAGCTGGCACAAGTAAATCTAGTTGAAAAAATAACGAAAATAAATTAACATAAACTATCACAAAAACTAATAACAATAAACTTCCCCAAACTTAAATTGCACATTGTCCTCAATGTGAAAAGTTAAAAAGAATAAGAAAAAGAAACTTCCCTATCAATGGTGGTAGTTCCTTGAAAGCTCTAATCTTCTTTCTCCTCATCTTCATGCTTTCCAAATCTGCATACACAGCAAAACAAGCTAGGGAGAGATTAAAACTACTTATTTAAATAGAAAAACAAGAACTAACTAAAATAACAACTAAACTTAGAAAAAAAATATCTTGGGTTGCCTCCCAAGAAGCGCTCGTTTATAGTCACTAGCTTGACTTTGGTTGAGGTCTTCATTCACCCTTTAAGAAGGTTGGAGTTTGCATGGAAAAAGCTTGAGGTGTGAAAGTAGTCTCCTCTTAAGATGAGGTTGTAGTGGCTTTAACTCAAGATTTGGTGCTTGCTCAACCCAAGATGGTGGAATAGGCTGACCTTTACCTAACTTCTCAAATTGTGTTCTTCTTGGATAATGCACTTTTGGTGTAGCCTTCAAAACATGTGTAACATTTGTGAGTTCTTCATTCTGATCCTTCGTTGTTGCCACTTGAACCAAACAAGCCTCAAGGAGTTTCTTTGGATTTTCCATATCAATAGCCACTTTCGGTAACTTAGCAGCTGTATCTAGGAAAGGAATAGGAAGCACATATGGCTTGACTTGTGGTGGTGTAAATACTTCCTCCTCTTGCTTAATTTTTTCATCTCGAACTTGATTGGTGGAAGTGTTACCTTGATCTACTTTATCTTCATCATCTACCACATTCTTGCCATTTATCTCATCAAGATGCTTACCATATTCTTCTTTTCTAGGATTAGGCTCAGTGTCATTTGGTAAAATTTCTTGAGGCCTATTGTTGATGTAATTAACAAGTTGGCCTAATTGAGTCTCAAGATTTTGGATTGATTCTGCTCGACTTTGAATGATGGCATCATTCTTTGTCATGAACTGTATCAGCATATCCTCCAAAGTTAGCTTCTTCTCAAGTATAGGGGCTCTAACTTGTGATTGGAAATCATGCTGAAAAATAGGTTGTGATGAATATGTAGGATATTGATCATTACTCCATGAAAAATTTGGGTGATCCCACCATGAGTTGTAACTGTTGGAGTAAGAATTGTTTTGCTGCCCATTGAAGCTTCCATCAAATTGCATTGATTCAGAATAGGTTGACAACAATCACTTGAATGCCTATCTCCACAAAGCTCGCATGCCACAAAAGGACTTTGAAAACATTAATACCCCAAGTATCAATTTTTTGAGATAAAGCATCAACTTCGATGGCCAAAGCACTGATAGCCAATTCATATCACTAGCAACTCTTCTAGGCACAAATTGTTCAGATGTCCACCGATAGTCACTATAATTCATCACCTCAACCAAAAGTACCTAAAAATAAATAAAAAAATTTGAATTAAGACTAATTTGCTTGGTATTAGTATCAGTAAAAATTCTAGAAATAATTCCCCGGCAACGGCGCCAAAAACTTGTCAGTTAAAATTCTACCACGCAAGTATACGTATCGAATAGATAGTATATTAGCAAGTAGAGTATCGATCCCGCAGGGAATTGATCTAAAAGTTTACTAAGTACTAAAATTATTGCAAATTAATCTTATCCAAACAATATCAAAATAATATCAAATCAAACTAAGTTATAGCAGAATTAAATTAAGAAAATCAAAATAATAAATACTCAAATAAATATCAAATCAAACAAGCCTAGGATTACAATATCCCTCACACTTCATCTAAATCTTACCTCTCTTCCTTAACTTATCTCAATGGTTTGAATTGCTAACCTAGAGTCCTAAATTATTTTATAGGGTCTCCCAACTCATCTTATAAAAATATCTATTTTAACCAAACACTATATCCCTATGTGAATTGAAATTAAAACAAACTCATTAAGTTCAGGCTCTAATTTGGCTACATATGGCCTATAGGTATATCCTTATCCTATACGCAAATCAATTATATGATCATATGCTATCCCAATTTTAGTCTACACTAAACTCCCTTTCCCAAGTTTGTTTAGGTTTCTAGATCAATTTAATTGGTGGCCATGCAATTAAAAGCATTTTAAACAAATTGGAATAAACAATTCAAATCCCATTGAAAATAAGCAAGAAAGTGATTAAAAATCTAGATTACATGTGAGTTCAATTGCAATCCTAGAAAAATAAATTAGTTCATAATATCTAAGAAAGACAATATCCAAAGAAATTTAGCCATGAATCCAAGTCAAAGAAAATAAGAAAAAAAAAACAAAGGTAAGAGAGAAATAATAGTTAGAGATGTATGATCTTGATTCTCTCTCCAATTCTCTTGTTTCCTTGCTTTGTTCTTGGCTCCAATCTCCAGAATAGTTTCTTGCTGCCTCCTTTGCTGCCTCTCTTGCTGCCTCTCTTGCTGGCTTAAAAATCTCTGAAAAAGTCTCCTTAAATAGGCTCCAAATAACTTAATTTTGCGAAATTCCGTTAATGTCCTTTACTTTTTTAGGGAAGTCCGTAGCGCTGCGGCGCTACTTCTCCAGCACTGCAGCGCTGAGCTCTCTGGAATTTTGTATGTGTGCTTCCTTTCATCAACGCTGCAGCCTTTTTCTCCAGTACTGTGGCAGTCTATCAACTTCAAACATGAGTTTCACCCTGATATGTTAAGAACTGGGCAAAGTAGTAAACATAAAAGTTTTATCCCTGTCTCTTAACTTTCCAATGGATTAAAATTACATCAATTGGACTTCTGGATTGAAAGATTTGCTCCAAATACTGCATCATGTTCAGTCTTTACATCCTGCTGCAGTGGTCCGAATTGACAAATTTTGACCATGATCCAATCATAACTGGGCCAATTGGTGAACATAAAAATTGTTTCCCTTCTTCTTATAATTTGATTGGTCAAAGAATCACCTCATTTGGAGTTTTTTAGAAAGAGATATGGTCAAAATATTGAAACATATAGAATGAAGCTATCAATACTTGCACTGATTTTCATCAAATGAGTCTTTTTCATCAATTTCCTACAAAAGCCATAGGAGAAATTAGCAATAACTACTCTTAAAGTAATTTAAAATAAAATAACCTAAAATTTAACTAAAATAACTTAAATTAATCACTTAACAAATAATCAAACTTAAACTAAAAAAAACACCTCTAATGCTAAAATTCGAACATAAATCTCAAAGATCTAGCTACTTAAGCTCCCAAAATGAGTCAAAATAACTCTATATAATAGAGTTATCAATCTTCGAACAAAACCTAGTCTATTCATGTGCTCCAGAGAATTGGCATAAAATGCTTGAACAATACTTTAATATGGCCACCTTAAGTTGTTCACAAAATTTCTCCAATTAACGCTCAATGATGACCTTATGAACAAAACCATAAAGCTCGAGACGGAGGTCAATGCCACTTTTTGAAATAGGGACTTTATGCATCAATGATTGAGTATGTCCTTTAGCCACATCAACAAACACAAATTTGCTTCTATCAAATCAAGTCCCTTGCTAACCTTTAGTTCTTTTCTTAGGCACCATCACTCAATCACTAATATATTGTCAAAGGGCTCAAAATAAACAACCATTTCCCAATTAAAGTAACAAATAGGCATTAAAACCACTATTGCACAAATACTCTACTACCCATAAGTTCAATGTAAAATGCAAAAGCAATAGCGAATTTCACCATTAATCAATATGGAAGTAATTAAAATCCAGCACATCTATTCCAATCTTCATATAAGCATCCACCCATGAAACAACACTATAATTCCTCAATAATGGTTAAATTTAGCATATATGAAAACTCTTCAAAATAATTCAACTTTCTTGAATTTTGATGCAAAAAAGTTGAAGGATAATGTGATGAAGAAACCTTACTTCCAACAAAAGAGTGATTTGGTTCAAAAATCTTTATTTTTGGAAGTGTTTATGGAATGGGTTAATGGTAGAGAGAGAAATTATGGAGGTAGAAAGACAGAGAACCTAGAATGTGAGAGAAAATGGAAAAAAAATATGAAAGAATGGGGGTTTTTAAATTTAGAAGCCATGACACGACGCTGCAGTGCTACTTTCTAGGCACCATGATGCTCTAGCCTCGACCCATTGTATTAGTTGGGTCTTTATGCAATGCCATGGTGCTACTTCTTTAATGCCTCGATGACCTCTTCTCAAGTTTTTGCATGAAAAGGAGCATCATGGTAGCATTGCGGCATCATTTATTTTTCAACTCATTATACCTACAAATAAAACACAAAAACCATTAGAATATGAGAGAATATCAATTAATAGGCAAAAAATGCAATTAACATGAAAGAAACTAAAAACAAAAGTACACAATGTTTAGGAACTTGGGTTACTTCCAAGAAATACTTCTTTGATAGTCGATAGCTAGACTTTCTTGAGGCTTATTTGGGGTCAGAAACATGGATGAAGGATCATTGATGATCAATTTCACTCCCCAATAATGCTTCAATCATTGTCCATTCACCTTAAATATCTCATTTGTCGACCCATTAACTATTTCCACAACTCCATGTGGAAATACCTTTGATACAATAAACTCAACCATCTTGCTTTCAACTTGCCAGAAATACATTTAATAAGGAATTAAACAACAACACATGCTGACCTGGCTCAAAATAATGCTCGAGAAGCTTTTAATCATGCCATCACTTCCTATTTCCCTTGTCTAATTTGGCATTTTCAAAAGCATCCAAGCAAATTTCATCCATTTCATTTAATTGAAGCAAAAGCTTCCCACCCACTACCTTTAAATCAAAATTTAATTTCTTGATGGCCCAAAATGGCACTATGATCCAATTCAATTGAAAAGTGACACACTTTTCCAAGTACCTATCAATATGGGGACATACCTATTAGAGTTTTATAAGCAGTCCTATATGGCAATTATGCATCATCAAGTCTACTGGACTAATCTTTCCTTGATAGGGATACCACTTTCTTTAAAATTCTCTTGATTTCCTAGTTTGACACTTTAACTTGTCCACTTATATAAGGGTGATAGGCTGTAGCTACGTTGTGTGTCACTCCATACTTAGTGAGTAATGTTGTAAAATATTTATTAGAAAAGTGACTCCCTTTATCACTCACAATAGCTTTTGGCGTACCAAATCTAATGAAGATACTCCTCTTTAGAAATTTCATCACCACCTTAGCATCATTTGTAGGCAAAGTTGAGGCTTTAGCCCACTTCAACACATAGCCAACAACTACCACTATGTATAAATTGTTGAATGAGGATTTGAATGGTCCCATGAAATCAATTCCCCAAACATAAAAAGTTTCCACTTCCAAAATGTTTTTAAGTGGCATTTCAAGTCTTCTGGAAATATTCCCCACTCTTTGCCATCTATCACAATGCAAAACAATGTTATGAGCATCCTTGAATAGTGTTGGCCAATACAAACTTGATTGAAGCACTTTGGCTGCTATTTTATCCCCTCTAGAATGGCCCTAATATTCTAACGAGGGATAATGTCTCAACGCATTTTCAACATCCTCCTCTAGAATGTTCCTTTTTATCATTCTGTCAACACATTACTTAAACAAAAATGGTTCATCCCACATATATAATTTAACATCATGTAGAAATTTTTTTCTTTGTTGAGAAGTTAAATTTTGAGGGAGAAGTTTACTCACAATGAAATTGGCATAATCAGCATACCATGGTAAATTCTTTTAACCAACATGGAATAATTGTTCGTTAGGGAATGTTTCTTTGATCAAAGTTAAGTCCTTACCTTGGTTGTCATGCTCTAAGCTTGACAAATGGTCTGCTACTTGATTTTTTAAAGCTTTTACACCCTTGATTTCCAAATCAAATTCTTGAAGCAAAAGAATCCATCTTATTAGCCTTGGCTTGGCATCTTTCTTAACAATCAAATACTTATTTGCAGAGTGGTTAGAATAAACAATAACTTTAGTGCCAATCAAGTATGAACTAAATTTATCAAATGCATATACAACAACTAATATTTCTTTCTCGATGGTGGTGTAATGCATCTAAGTTTCAATCAAGGTCTTTCTTGTATAATATATAGATTGAAAAATTTTATCTTTTCTCTACCCTAACATTGCTACTATTATCTGATCACTAGTATCACACATGCGCTCAAATGGGAGTGACCAATCAAGAACTATAATAACAGGTGTGGATGTCAACTTCTTTTTCAATTCTATGAATGTAGCTTGACATGCATCATCAAATTTAAATGGGGTATCCTTTTTTAAAAGATTGCACAAGAGTTTAGTAATTTTAGAAATATCCTTAATGAATCATCGATCAAAACCAACATGTCCAAGGAAACTCCCAATATCTTTTATCGAGGTTGGTGGTGGAAGCTTCTCAATGGCTTTAATTTTCACTTTGTCCACTTTCAACTTGTCGCTAGACGCCTTGTGACCAAGAATGATGCCTTTTTGTACCATAAAATGGCACTTTTCCCAATTTAGTTCCAAGTTTGTCTCTTCACATCATTACAACACCTTATCAAAATTCAACAAACATTCATCAGAATAATTGCCAATAACCAAGAAATCATCCATAAATGCCTCTAATGTTTTCTCCACCATATCCAAAGAGATAGACATCATGCATCTTTGAAATGTGGCTAGAGCATTGCATAGTCTAAATGGCATATTTCTAAAGGTGAAAGTACTATAGGGACATGTTAAAGTTATTTTCTCTTGATCTTCTAGTGCCATGGCAATTTGGTTATATCCTGGATACCCATCCAAGAAATAGTAGTATTCTTTTCTAGCTAACCTAGCCAACATTTGATCCATGGATGGTAATGGGAAATGATATTTCCTTGTGGCTTTGTTTAGCTTTCTATAATCCATACATACTTTCCATCTAATAACCGTCCTTATGCGAATAAGCTCATTGTTTTCATTTATATCCACTATCATCCCACTTTTCTTTGGCATGCATTACACCAGACTTACCCACTCACTATCCAAAATAGGATAAATGATGCCAACATCTAGCCATTTGATTATTTTCTCCTCAATACCTCCTTCGTGATTGGATTCAATCTCCTCTAATGCTTTATAGTGGCTATATGATTATCCTCTAACAAAATTTTGTGCATGCATATTAAATGACTTATTCCTTTTATATTTGCTATTGTCCAACCAACTGCCTTTTTGTACTCTCTTAGAACTCTCAGCAATGTATCTTCCTACTTGTTAGTAAGATCTGAAGCAATAATAACTAGAAGAGTAAACGAGTCTCTAAGATATGCATACCTCAAGTGATTAGGCAATGGCTTGAGTTCTAACTTAAGAGGTTCTTCAATTGAAGGCTTCACAAGCAAAGATGAAGATGAAGACAAATCTAACAGGTTAAATTAAGTTCCCAACACACGAGATGGGGCATTCAATGTGTTGACACATTTTATGACAACCTCATTATTTGACTTAGATTCAAAAGTCAACGATACTTTAAGTGGGTTAGTAGGATGACTTTCCATAAAGACTTCATTTGTGGCTTTATCTACCACACTAACTACATAACACTTATCATGATCATTAGCAAACTTTAATGCTCTAAAAAGATTGAATGTTACCTCTTGATCTCATACTTGCAAGGTAAGTTCTCCCTTTTCATCATCAATGAGTGCTCTAGCAATTCATTAAAAAGGTCTTCTAAAGATAATAGGAACTTCTCTATCCTTTTCCATATCTAGAACTATAAAGTCTACTAGAAATATGAATTTATCCACCTTTACAAGCACATCTTCCATTATACCTCTCGGATAGGTGAGAGTTCTATCTGCCAATTGTAAAGTCACAATAGGGGGCTTAATCTTCCATAAACCCAGCTTATTTTAAATCGGTAAAGGCATTAAATTTATACTTAACCCTAAATCACTCAAAGCCTTAGTAAAAAATAAAGCACCAATTATGCATGAATGGTAAAGTTACTTGGGTCATTATGCTTTTGACGAAGTTTATTCTAAATGATTGCACTACACTCCTTAGTGAATGCCATTGTCTCAAGTTCATCTAACCTTCTTTATTTATACAAAATGTCTTTCAGAAATTTGACATATGAAGGCATTTGCTCTAATGCCTCAACAAATGGAATGTTGATATGAAGCTTTTTAAACACCTCCTTAAATTTTCAAAACTATCTCTTTTCTTGTTGCTTCTTGAAAAGTTGAGGAAAAAGTGGCAATATTGGAGTTGCCTTAGTTTCTTTTGCTTGATACTACTCACTATAATTTTCGATTTGTGTCCATCTCAACAGTATTGTTTTTTTGTTTAACTAGTTGTGTTTCACTCTCAACTTTCTTACCACTTCTCAAAGTGATGGCCTTAACATGTACCTTACCTTTGCCCCTCAAATTTACTTCTATATCATTGGGTAGTGTTCCTTAAGATCTATTGTTTAATAAATTGGCAAGTTGACCAACTCGAGTCTTAAGGTTTCATAAAGATGCTGCTTCACTCTGAATGAGAGATGCTTAACTTTGGATGATGCTATCATTTTGTGTCATGTACTGCCTCAGTAAATCCTCTATAGTTAGCTTCTTATCTAAGATAGGCATTCTTTCTTGCTATTGGAATCTCAAAGTTGCATTCAGTCTTGAAGTTAAGGAACATACTTGATTATTGGCCTAAGAAAAGTTTGGATGGTTCCTCCACCTTGAGTTGCATGTGTTGAAGTAGATTCTAATGTCTATTCCCCACAACTTACACTATTTCTATCATACATGGACACCAATGGCTTGCATGATCATCTCCACAGTACTCACAAGTTGCAAAAAGACTTTGAATGGAGTTAGAACCAAAAAATTCAAGTGTCTTAGTTAGAATTGCTACCTATGCAAATAGTGCCGAAATGGCATTTACATTACAGCTACTTTCCTATTCATTGATCACTCTGTTAGCCACTAGTATTTGTTTACAGTCATCTCCTCCAATAAATCATATGCTTTATCAATTGATTTAGCCATTAAAGCTTCTTTCGCAGCAGCATTAATGGTTGTTTGAACATGACCACTCAAACCATTATAGAATGTCTGCACTTGAAGCCACTTTGAAAGACCATGATGAGGACAACATCAAAGTATTCTTTCTATCTTTCACAAGCCTCATACAATGATTCAAAATCTTGCTGTAAGAATGATGTGATATCATTCCTTATTTTTGTTATCTTGGTTAGAGAAAAGAACTAAACAAGAAACTTTTAAGCAAGATCATCCCCTGTTGTTATTGATCCAGTAAAGAGTGCATTTAGCCATGCTTTGGCTTTAACCTCAATGAGAAAAGGAACAGCCTCCAACGAAGTCCATCATCTATGACACCATTATATTTGAAAGTATAACATATCTTTAAAAAGTTTGATATATGGCCATTTAGATCATTATTTGGCAAACCCCTAAACTAGACTGAAGTTTGAATCATGGTGATGATGGCTAGCTTCATCTCAAAATTGTTGGCTTGAATATTTGGCTTATGAATGCTCGATGGAATCCCTTGCACCAATGGAAAAACATAGTCCTTTCAGCAATGATTTTCAACTGCTATTCACTCTTGGATTTGTTGTTCATCCTATCGATCAACCATTGAATTTGTTTGAGCAAAACTTTGTTGATTTTCTCATTGAAGTCTTTGGAATGTTCTCTCAATCTTCAAATCACAAGATATAATCTCCAAGCTTTTTGCTCTTCTAGTACAACAACAAAACGAACCTAAAAAACAAAGAAAAAAATTTTAAATTAAGACTAATTTGTGGAATTTTAATATTAAGAAATAAAAAGGAAACAAAATCCTCGGCAACAAGGCCAAAAACTTCATGCTAAATTTTCACGCAATTGCACTTTATCACAAACGAGTAATATAATGATAAGTAGAGTATCGTTCCCATAAGGATTTGTTCCTAAATTATTTACTTAGTATTACAATTTCATAACCAATCATTCTTATTTAAGTAACTAAAATCTTCAAAACATTAATAAAAACTAAACTAATACACACACTAAATTAAAGTTACTTAAGAAAGATAATAGACTAAAGATTTAGGATTATCAGTTCATTCCACACTTCAAACACTTCATCTAATACCAGCTTCTCTTATTAGTTATATTCCTAGATAGCTTTACTAACATAGAATCCAAAGCTATGTACAAGTCCCTGTCAAGATGTTTGCACAAATACCTAATT
Source organism: Theobroma umbraticum (assembly GCF_002168275.2). NCBI lineage: Eukaryota > Viridiplantae > Streptophyta > Magnoliopsida > Malvales > Malvaceae > Theobroma > Theobroma umbraticum. The sequence goes on from NW_018397277.1 coordinate 976,175, forward strand.
TAATTAGTTCAATATATTCTATAGGAATCAATTAAATTAAGTTTATTAAGCTAGTGCCCTAATTTGACTATTTATGGCAATTGGCGTATGTCTACCTAAATCGCGTATCAAATCACTTAAGTGACATGAACATACACTATTTAAATCTTAGTTCAATCAAAAATCTCTTTGTCGTGTCACAATTACATTAATAAATCAATTAATTATTGATCAAGTACTTAAAAGCATAAATAACATATTTGAATATGTAAAAGAATACACATTCATGATAAATAAAAGAGAAACTAATATTCAAACTATATGTTGGAATCCACCATAATCTTAGAAAAACAATTTGGTTCATGATATCGAAGTAAAACATTATCCAAAGATATTTACCCATGGATTCAAGTTAAGAAAATAAAAAAAACACAAAATAGAGAAAGAAACTAATGTTAAAGCTTTGTGATCTCAAATCTCAATTGATTTCTCTTATTTTCATGGTTGCTTCTTAGCTCCAATTCTTCAGAAAAGCTGCTGCCATTCTCCCCCTTTGAATGCTGTGAAATAGGTCATTTAACTAGGTTTAAATCAACCTAATGTCCATATTCTCGCATAACAAATTATTTTTGGAAAACAGTGTGGCACCATGGCGTTATGTTTGTCTTGTGGTGCCGTGGGAAATTGTATGGTGCACTCCATTTTTCCAACTCTGTGGCCATGCTCTTCGTAGCATTGCAGCCTTAAGCAACTCATGGCCTCGGCCTTAACTCAACATGCTACCTTTTGCAAAACTGCAACAATCCAGCATCTTTCAATGTAATTTTCACCTCTGTTTGATCTAAAATAGGCAAGGTGATAAACATGAAAGTTATACCTTTCTCTCTTATCTTTCCAATGGATCAAGAATCTCATCCACTAAACTCTTGTAGCTATCCTCGAAATGCTGTAGTATGTACAAATAAAGCGATCACCATACTCATATGGTCTTACATTAAATGAACCTTTCTCATCAAATATCCTACAAAAGCAATGAGAGAATCAACAATACTTAAAGTAAATTAAAGTAAAACTAAAGTAAAATTCAACTAAAATAACTGGAATTAACTACCTAATCTTTAACCCTAAACTCAAACAAAAAAAACACCAAAAATGCTTGAAATTTGAACCTAAAATCTCAAAGATCTAGGTACTTAAACCTCCAAAATGTGTTAAAATAACTCTATATAATAGAGTTATAAGTACTAACAAAATCTTAAGATTAGGGGTCTGATAACTTTATGATATAAAGTTATTTGGCTAAATGTTAACTATTAAGTTGCTAGGCTCTTGAATTTTAACATAGATTTTAGGTGTTTTTAGTTATTTATTTAATTGTAATTAATATTGTTGGCTCAAGTGAATTTAGATTATTTTAGGCTAAGTTAAATGTTAAATCACTTAACAAAGCTATTAGTGATTAAATTATGCTTTTGTAAATGTGCTTTGAAGAAAGATTTTTAATTGAACTAAGAGAATGCATTCTAGGTGTAGACTTCCTCTACACATATTTTAGTTTTTTAAGCATATATCCCACTACAAAAGTCCAAATGACGTGATTATTAGATCATTTGAAAGCTAGAGGCAAAGCTACAACTTTCTTGTTTACCACTTGGCCTAATTCTACCTCAAAGAAGGAGAACACACAGCACAGGTGGACACCACGATGCTAGAAAGCCATCACCTCGATCCCCAAGTTTGTAAAGATGCCTTTCCAAAGATGAGAATTTGAATTGGACTGAAAGTATGTTTATGAACCTTATGAATGCATCCTTATGAAGCCTAATTGAAGAAAACGCTAGAGGAAATCAGTTTTAGGTTATTAGCCATAAAAAATTCAAGAAAAACAAGATCAACCGTGGAAGATTGAAGATTGAAGATCACCAATCTCTAGTTTTCTTGTTTCTTTTGTTTGAGATGGTCAAACTCCAATGTTTTATATTTTTTTATTTTCATTATGAGTAGTTAATTTCTTTCTCTAAGATTGCAATTCAACTTGTACAATATGCTTAAGAAATTTGACATGGAAAGTACAAGAACTTATCGCACTCCAATGAGCACTTCAACAATGTTTAACAAGGATGAATAAGGTATTCTTGATAACTCTATTTCATAGAGTTATTTTGTCACATCTTGAGCATTAAATTGGCTAAGTTCTCGAGAGTTAGGTTCAAAATTAGGTGTTTTTAGTTGTCTTTCTTAGTCTAGTTTAAATCATGTTGAGTTGGTTTAATTTAAGTTGTTTTATTTTAGTTTTATGTTAAATTGTTTTTAGTTTAGTTTAATATTGATTGCATTTTATGCTTTCATAAGTATATAAAAAGGCTTCAATTAGTGAAGAAGAGTTAAAGAATGGCCAGTGCTTCTTTCATACATGTTTCAGTATTTTGGGCATAATTCTCATTCTAGAGTTCAAATGATGTGATTCTTTGGACACTGGAAAACTAAGAGATAGGGCTACAACTTTGTTGTTTACCATTTTGTCCAGTTCCACTTAGATCAAGGAGACATTCGCATCACAAGTTGATTAATTGTAATACAGTGCACAATAGGAGAAAACAGGTGTGGAGCCATGGCAGTGGAAGAAATGAGGCTTCAGCGCCAGAAAAAAGATGCAGGAAAAATACAATAAAGGCAATGCCACAATGTTGAGAAAGTGAGGCTATTGTGCTACACCAATATTTTTGATACTTTAATTCCAAACTTTACTAGAAGTACGTCTATTTAAAAGGAATTTAAAGGCTTCTTTGGAGCTACTGAAAGAGAAGTTTCAATTATGGTTTCTCTAAAAAAAAGTGGCCACCAAGAATGCAAGAAAGATTGTGAAAGATTGAAGGTTGAAGATCCAACAAATCTTTCATTTTATATTCTTTGCTTTTCTTCTTTGTTTTTCCTGAATTGTTATTATGGTTAAATTTCTTTGGATTATACTTTTATTATTCAGCATGAACTAAAATTTTCTATCTAAGATTGCAATTGAACTCAACATGTAGTTTAGATTTTTAATTTCTCTCCTACTTATGATCAATGGAATACAAGTTGTTTATTCCAATCTTGTGTTTAATGCTTCTGATTGCCAGATCACTAATTAGATTGATCTAGAAACCTAAATGCAACTTGAAAAATAGAGTTTAGTGTAGGCCATGGATGAAATAGCATAAGTTCAAATTCACTTAGTTGATTGGGTAATTTGATTTATGTATGGTATAAGGATATTCCTGTATGTCTTGTATAGCCAAGATTAGAGCCTAAGCTTAATGAGTTCATCTTTAATTCAATTCTCATAGGAATATAGCGAATTGGTTAAAACAAATATTTTTATAAGAACATGGGAAGAGACATAAATAATTTGGGAACTCTGGGTTAGAAGCTCATCAATTTAATAAGTCAAGAGAAATAGACAAAATTCAAATGAAATGTTAATGGATATTGTATTTCTAGGCATGTTTATTGATTAATTTTTCTAGTTAAGATTTGCCACTAGCTTTTAAATTCAATTTAGCTATTATTCAGTTTTAGTTTTGCTTTTAGGTAATCACTTTATTTCTCTTGTTTGAATAAGATTTGATTGTGATAATTTTAGTTATTAGTAAAAGTTGGCATAATTCTCTATAGGATTCAACACTCTGTTTACCATTATATTATTTGTTAATGATACAAGCAATTACATGGTAAAGTCAACATCAATGCCTATTGATCAAAAACTTTATAGATCTACGATTGGCTCATTGCTTTATTTTACCACTAGTAGACTAGACATAAGCTTTAATGTAGGATTATGTGATACGTTTCAATCATCTCCTAAAAAACCTTATTTAGTGTTATTAAGAGAATATTTTGATATTTAAAGGACATTCCCAATCTAGGAATATGGTATCTAAGGAGTTCTACTTTTGATCTCCACTCATACTTGGATGCCAATTTTAGTGGATGCAAAATCAATAGGAAAAGCACATTAAGCACATGCAAAATCAATATTAATTTCATGGGCTTTAGAGAAACAAAATAGTGTAGCTTGATCCACTACCGAAGCTAAATATGTGGTTGTCAAAAGTTGTTGTACTCAAGTGTTATGGATGAAACAACAATTAGAAGACTATGGACTAGTTATGAAAAGAATTCCCATTAAATGTGATAGCACTAATGCCATAAATCTTACTAAGAATCCCATCCATCACTCTAGAACCAAATACATAGAGATAAGACATCACTTTATCAGAGATCATGTACAAAGAAAAGATATTGTTCTTCAATATATGGGTACAAAAACTGATTGGTCGATATTTTCACTAAATTACTGGATAGAGAACAATTTTGAAAATAAAAAGTGAACCAAGTCTTATGAACCCACCTTAGGTCAAAGGAGTGCCAAGATTAGTAACAAGGGACAAATTTTAATGTGGACAAATTGAATCAATAAAGTATACATGTGTGTGTGTGTGCATATATATTTTGTTGCTCACATTGTACATGAGTCAAATGCTATACACTTATTGTTTGATCCTTGTCTGTAATTGAGCATGATAATAATTTGTATGATTCTATGAATTTGATATGTATATTGGTCATTCATTCATGATAGAACTTGTACATACATGTGCATAGCTATCTAATTCTAGAAGTACATGAAAAGGTTGATAATGGGAGCAAATTTTTATTCAAATTCATAATTTATTTTCAAAAACTACACTTGCACTGGTTCAAGACAATATTTTAAATCAATCTTAGAGAAAAATTTCAAGTTATTACATCTTTAATACATGTCTAATCCAAATCATTGAGAACTTTATTATATTGATTTATTTGGTTATATTTTGGGGGCTTATATAGCTAAGTTTTTTAGATTTTATATTCAGAATTTAAGTATTTTAGTCATTTTGCTTAATTTAGTTTTAATACATGTTGATAAGTTAGTTTAAGTTCTATTATTTTGCTTTAAATTACTTTAAGTTTAGTTATTGTTGATTTATTTTATTGCTCTTGTTGGAAATTTGATGAAAAGATCTTAGTTGATGAAAATTCGTGCAAGTATGATGATGACTTTATTCGTGCATTTTGTAGTATTTTTAAGATAACTTGAGCTACAAAAGTCCAATTTATGTGTTTCTTAAGACATAGGAAAGATAAGAAATAAGGATACAACTTTCATGTTTACCACTTTACCTAGTTCGAAATAAATAGAGGTGCAAATTGCATTCGAAAAGGCTAGACTGCTGCAGTTTTGCACAAGGCAACACAATGGAATAAAGGCCGCAACCTTGAGTTGACAACACTCCATCAACACTCTTAGTGAAGAGATTTCAACAAATCACTATATAGATCACCATTAAAAGCAGGACAACTATGCTATTATGATTTGGTAAGTCATAGTTGGTGTACAAAAGTTTAAAAAAAAAACAAAGGCCAGGAGGACTCCATCAAAGAAAATAAACTTTCAAGTATGTCAAAATATCTCTTATGGTTTTCCTAGATTAGTTTCAATTAAAGTAATACATGGCTTAGGGGATTAAAATTTTAATAATATTCCACTACATATGAGTCGTCTAAGCAAGATTTAACTCCCAACAATGGTATCAAAGCCTCCTTTAATTGATTTAATCTAGTTTTATGTTTAGTTGTTGAAGATTACAAAAACTGTTTTGTTTATATGTCAATTTGATATAAAGTTTGAAAAATTATTCAAAATAATTCTGAATGGATTTTTTCAAAACTAATTTATGTTTCATAAGGCCTTTAAAGCCTTTATTTAAGGATTTAAAATCCAGATTTAATAAGTCCTTAAAAATTTTATAGATGTGTTTTAAGAGAATCCAAATCTGAAAAATCTGGCAGCATAACGTGATCTATTTTGAAAATTTTTTTTTGAGGGACTTAGAGAAGGATTTTGTGAGTGATTTTTGGAAGGTAAAAGGTCAAGAGGATGATCTCAATTTTTAAGAATTTACGGCATTTAATTACCGCATTTGGCTGGTGATCTGATGATGTTTCTACACAAACAGTTTGCTGGAATTGTATTCTTGTGTGACAAGGACTTGCAAAATCATGGCTATTGGTATTCCTAAATTGCTGGGGTTTGAGAGCTTTTTAGCTTGATGTTTGGGGCATAGGATGTCTCTGAATTGGTGCCAAAATTACAGCAAACAATGGAGGATGGGGCTTCAAAGAATTTGGGACAGCATAAGTGATGCAGACCCAATAAAATTACACTAGCTTGTGCGATTTCTTTTCTATATAATTAAGAGCTGTACTAATTTGATTATGACTTGAATTTAGACTCCTAATTGTAATGGAATATATCCTAAAGAGTTTAGAATTGCCCCAAATAAGATTCTAAAATCAAATTGGCAAAGAAATAGGACTCTTGACCATAAAGATCTAATTCTAGTTGGACTAGAATTGTAAAATTGAGAAAAACAAGGATTAAATTTTCTAATAAGATTAGAAACCTTAATTGGATTAGGATTCCTTATGAATATTAAATTTCTAATATGCTTAGGACTCTTATTGAGAATAAGGGTTAGATTTAAATTCATAGTCCTAAAAGGTTTTGAATTACAAAGTCTATGCTTAATTTAATTCCTAGTAGGACTAGGACTTATTTGGTATTTATTTTATAAATAGGGAGTGTGTGCCCTACCTTTCCTCTATTTTATTCAGGAGTTATAAAATTCTCTTCTCATCTTACTCCCCTCAAATATAACTTCAAGTTTCTTTACATATATGCAATTAGAATTCATAAGATTAGATTTGGAAGAAAATTTTGTAATTCCAAGAATGAAGGACGAAGGCACCGAGGAGACATGAAGATTGTAAGACTACAAGATATAGTGATATTTGTGTGTAATCCCTTAAGATTTGACCAACTAATTTATTTCGATGGCTCAAGGCGATTAGATTAGATAAAAGTCTGTAATCATCCTAGTAGTATGCATGTGATAGATTTATTTTATGCAATATTATAATTGCTACCTTTTAACAAGATTTAGTTTATGCCAAATTCGATGAGACCTAAATAACAAGACAAAAGCAACAACAAAAATCTCTCATTAAAATATTAAGTCGCATGTTTCGCATGATTAAGTTACCTTCCACTATATAAGAAGATAACCAGGCTACCTTTTAATTGGAGACTTGTTGAGTCACTCAAGGTCAAATGAGCATGTTTGAGTTATTGGTGGGTCTTACTTAACTAAAACTGTGTGGTTTGAATGCGTCAAACTTGACCACATGGTCTTAGAGGTAAGGTTAAACAAAATGCATATGATGCATTTAGACAATGAGCTATCACCTAACTGATCTAAGAGTTGCATATGGATGCAATTAATCAGCTATGTTATCCACCCAATTAGGCTTATTGTGATTTGTTGAGTCACTCAAGGTTGCAATAATTCAAAAGGGGTCCCAACTAGCTAGAAATACCTAGTAGAGATTTTCATAAAATAGTGAGGGCTATTATTACAAAAAATTTATGGGAGAATCAATGCAAGATTTAATACCTAGTCTTAAATTGGTTAATAACATGACAGACTAATATGAATACTTTTTCTATATTTTTAGGTTGTTAGAGTGGGTACAATAATTATTACTTTACTTGGCATACTTGATGCCATTAGCCTAAAATGTTTGGACTGGTATATCACTTTGAAAAAAGTCCTCAATAAATGGAAGGGAGAAATCTTGTCAAGTAAAGAAATAACTTTAAATATGATTGAGCTTAATCTTTTTACTGCCAATCATAAATATTGAATAATAGATTCAGGATGTGGATCACATTTATGTACTAACATAAAAGCTTTAAAAGATAGTAGAAAGCTTAGTAAAAATGAGGTAGTCCTAAGAGTGCAGTATGAAAATTGTAGCAATTGCCGTTGGGACTTATGATCTTATTTTACCATTAGGCTTGGTGCTGGAGCTAAAAAGTGCTATTGTGTACCAACATTAACCAGAAGCATCATTTCAGTTTCATACCTAGCTAAGAATGATGATTTCAAATTTAGTATGAAGGATAATTATTGCACTATCATTCTAAATGATATATTTTATGGATTCACAGCATATCATGGAAGATTTTATGTTTTGGATCTTGATAGTCTAATGCTCAATATAAATGTCAAGAAAGCTAGAAAAGATAATCTAAATTAAACTTATATATGGCATTGTAAACTTGGTCATATCAATGAGACAAGGATAGCCAAGTTATATAAATAAGGTTATCTAGATCCATTTGATTATGAATCATATGGAACTCATGACTGTTATCTCTTTGGTAAGATGACTAAGCCCTTTTTTACTAGAAAACTGAAAGAGTAGGTGTGCTCCTAGGGCAAATACATTCAGATGTATATGGACCATTAAACACACCAGCTAAAGGAGGTTATTCGTATTTCGTTACATTTACAAATGACCATTCTACATTTTTATGGTACTAAAACCCCTTTTTGTATCACTTTGCAATGTAAAACCTTTTTTGCAATAAGGGTTAGATATCAAATCAGCATGGTGAGTATGAAATTCATTCATGAATGCACATCACACAATTAATAAGGCACATTTTTGACATAAATTATATTGAAAAGCTTGTTTCCCAGTTTTAAAATCCTTTACATATATACCTTGTATATATATATATATATAGTCAAAATAAATTTCAAATACTTCAGCATTCACAAACTCCTAGAATATCTACCAGCTCATGCTTTCCACAAACTTGCATTTAAAATAAATCAATTCGTATCTATAAATATATATATACATAATTATGGGATTATTTTTAAATGGACACCCCCTACTCACCTCACAATAGCAGGACAGTACGCATCTCTATTGACTTAAGCGCGTATCTAGCTAATTTCTACTTGCCAATCTCTCGTTACCTCCTCCGGCATGCCACCATGGCAATGTTGCTTACAATACTCTTCCTAGCATCCATTCAAACTCAATTTATT
>NW_018397277.1:985147-1078965 GCF_002168275.2 Theobroma umbraticum
CATAAATGGCAGCATATCAACCAACAATCCTTAACTAGATCTCATTGTTTTATCAACAATACTCACAAACATTTATCACACAATTTATACACTTTAACCAATCGAAGTTTATACAAAACAAGATAGTCACTTTGCATGCTTACCTCTCGGTTTAAGACTAAATTTCCCAAATGTGATTCACAACTTCTTCACTTCTAAGATTACCTTTGCTGCACAAACACATACATCAATAGCATCTCATTTTCCCTTTTACTTGATTTCAAAACTAAAACACTTACCCATTGCTCATTTAGCTCCAAAATCACCATGGGCTCTAAAATCTACTTACATGCATGCCTCGAGTCCTTTGAATCCTTGTGGGTTCTTGCTACAACAAACAAAATCACACTTTAAAATTGATTTACAAAGCACGCATTTCATGAAAGATGAAAATCTTTTTACTTACCTTGTCTCGGGTTCACTAAGCCAACCTTTCCTTTCTTTTTTTTTTCTTCTTCCATCTTTCTTCCTTTCTCTCTTTTCTTTCTTTCTTCCTTTCTTCTCCTTTCATCTTTTCTCCTTGGTAGTGGACGGATCTCTCAAGGCTGAGCCTTGAAAATGCCTTTGGTTTTCCCCATTTTGTGCTTATGTGGGTGGATTGCCCAAGTCTTCATGCTTTTTACTTTACTTTCCTTCCTTTTCTCTTTATTCTCTCTCATGGGTGGATTGCCCAAGGTTGTATGTCTTATAGGCATGTTTCTTTTCTCTTTTATGTGACAAGAGCACAAGGCAAAAGCCTTGAAAATTTTTCCACCCGTCACACCCATTTTCCATACCTTTTTCCATTCTTATTTTCTTATTCCTTTATTTGTTCCTTATTCTCATTAGACCAACTCAATCCCCACTCACATTTAGTGCACACATTACCTCTTTTTCTCAATGGTCTAAAACCTATCCCAATTGCTTTCCATCTGCCACCTCATTTTCTTACTTTTTCACTTTTATTTCCTTTGCCACCTTTTTCTACCAATTACACTTCATACACAACTTTCTTTATAGTTTAATTGGACATTTGTTACACCATTCAAATCACATGTACACCTCATATTCCACACAATCTAACTTTCCTTGATTAATAAATTCTCATTTAACTTCAAATATTGAGAATTGCACATAGGTCCTCTAACTTTTCCTTATTTATCGTGCAACCCTCCAATCTTTTATGCTTAATAATTTAGTCCTTCCAACACTTATCGAATTCCAATTTCTTTCTATTTTCTCCCTTTACAGGTATACAAAAATAATATAAGGTTTACACCCTATCAATGTGTCACCATAATATTTAAATATATACTTATCCACTTGTGCTTTATTTAATAAAAGCACGCAGGTCCCACTAATGTCTTTTTTCTTTTGAATTTCCTCCTTCATGACTAATCTCAAGAATAATTAAAATATTAATATTTTAATTTTTTATTAATAAAGTATATTTTATTTTAAAATATTCCTTCGGCCAATACCACCCTTTGCACTTAAGTTTTCGTCAATTGACCTTTCGTCTTGTCGATTGCATCTGATTGACTTCTATTCGAAAATGCGATATGTTAAATCGATAGAGAATCAAATCACACATGGTGTCGAAGCAGCTGACAAAAAATCAAAGTCATCGATCGAAGAATCTTCCGATATCAACATCACCCAAAGTAATCTCAAGCGAGTGGCATCAAAGCATTATGGACGAGAATCACAAGTGGGTCTAATACCACCATCCTCGCAGGCGTACACATAGTCACAAGGGGACAGAACTCCACTCAACCCCAAGTAGAATCAACGTCCAAAAATTCATTCCTCGAATAGAACACAAATCCATAAATAAGGCCATTGTGCCTTTATAATTCATATTTCCTCTTCAAACCACAAATCACACTCATCGAGTTTCAATTGTCTTTAAGCTCAATTAGGGCTTTAAGTGCCTTTATGTCTTCAAGGCATCACAGAATCAAATCTGATTAATGTCTCATCTGCCTAGGTTGATTTACTGTTAAGGGTTCATCATAGCCTATAGACCTACTAGCCTAGGTGCAAGCAACTTAAGCTACCCCTATGGCTCGCATCATAGCACCTAAACACTTAATCCATATTTTGGTTCTCTAGCATAGATACTTACATCTAGGTAAGCATATATATATACATATATACATATATACCTAAACACATTATACTCTAACACCATTGCAACACCTTTATCAAGGCCTCATGCATCACATGCATTTTTAATTAAACCTACTCATAGTGACAAATTGGAGGTACTTCCAACTAAGCTTCAATCCTCAGCCTCTAATTGTCTTTCAGCTCACCAATGAGTTGATTTGACTCTATTTCCCTTATCAAACACATCAAAACATCATAATATTAATTATTCCTGGCTTTGAAAAAAAATTACCAATTCGAAAAAATAACCAACTTCAATATATAAGCTTAATCCTTCGAAAAATAAGCTAAATTCCTACCTTAGAAGTTGGACTGCTTAATTCCTAGTTCCAAATCCCCAAAAAACACAAGGGAAAAAATTTCTGCAAAACTGGACCAAATCAAATCTTAGTTATTAACCAATTAAATAGAAAATCAATTAGTAAAAATGCTCAATCTTACCTCCAGAAGCATTTCTTAAACTCCAATTCCACTCTAAATGGCTTTAAAATTTTGTTTGGGAGGTTAGGGTTTTAGGGGTTTCAGAGTGAGGATGAAAGTTTTATTGAAAAATGGCTCAAATAGCCTTGAATCCTTTTTTTATATATTTTTAGTCTGATTTATCAATTGATGCCACTAACTCATGTTGTTGTTGACCTTTATCTATCAATAGATTCCTTGAATCTATTGATAAATTGTGCCCTAGCCCTAATTTGGTTCCTTATTATTTAGCCATCTATCGATAGATTCATGAATCTATTGATAGTTTCTAGGCCTCTTTGCTATACAGAGTTCTCGTATAGTCATCCATCAATAAATGAGGCAATCTTTCAATAGATGTTCATCCATCTTGTTTTTTTAAGCCTTTTATCTAGATCATGCTCAAAATGCACATTTCCATTTCTTCAAGCCTCCAAATTTATTCCTCAAACATTTAATTAACTTCCCTTCAACCAAAACATCTTAAATTATTCATGTAACTCAATTCCATAAAAATACATCCTTAATTATCACATCGAATACAAATCAAAACACCAAATCATAGGATTTATCTCGTATGTTTCCCAAAAATTTTCTTAAGTGTCTATATATAAACCCTCAAACACTTGGCATATAAATCATATCACCAAAGTCCTCAAAGTATCATATATTTCATAATTCATTCTTAATTAACTTAATTTACATAAAAAATTAGGGGTGTTGCATGTGCATCTTGTGGAGCTAAAGCATAGAGTTTGGATTGTCCTTAATCAGCCATACCTTGGGCTCTTGCTCCTTTGCCTATGATGAACTATTAGCACCTTTGCCTGAGCTCCTTCAACCCCTCTAATAGGTTGTGTAGCAATGGGAAGGGAAGATAAAGCTGGTGGTGTTTATCTTTGAGCTGATCCTTGATATCGTTGGCCATTTGGACACTCCCTAACAAAATGACCTAGTGATCCACATGAATAATGTGAACTGGATCCTTGGAAAAGTAGTCCTCGATGTCTCTTACCACATGTAAACCATGGTGATCTATCCTTGCAAGACTATTCAATAGTCTGTTGTCTGAGTGGCTTTGTAACTTTTTTAACCATTCTAGAAATGCCATCTGAACCACTCTCTGCTAGGATAGTGTTTAACTTCTCTACTATCCCTAATGGCCCGCAATCCGAATCTTCTTAGGCCTATCATGACCTTTTCTATCCTCCATCTCTTTCATCTCAAGTCTTTGAGCACAATTCACTACCTTCTTGTAGCTATTGAACTCCTAGGGTGCTTTAATCATATATAGGTGTCGTACCAACCCGTTAATGTGCTGGAATGAGCCCTGTAGCCAATTTGATTGGTCAATGCTCAAATCTAATCATGTAATCATATTAATCATACTAAATGATTAAAGGTTTTCCTTCATCGATAAGACTATACTAATAAGTCTATTAGATAAAGTCAATGATGTTAGCGTTGAGTTATCTTCAGTTTTGATTTGACAAAAATTACATGTTCTCTTGGTTTTAATATTAAGCATTTGAAACTGTCTCAATCAAAATTTTCATCTCGTAAAGTCACACAATTTCTTGAAAATCCATGCATGAATAAAAAAACATCACAAAAGCTTTGAAACAATGAATCTTGAAGACATATTTGAAAGTGGCAAACATGTCTTGAATTAAAAAAAAATACAAAGCAAACATGCCTTGAATTAATATTTGACTATAGGAAAAAGGCAAGGAAGAAAGAGTTGAAGAAAGGCATCAAAAAGTAAAAATATCTTGAAGATACAAGAGTTGACCCTAGAAAAGCTCAAGTCGATCCAATGGTATAATGGTAGAAGAATGAATGAAAAATTTTGAAATAGAGAAATTATGGTTAACCTTAGGGTAGATTGCAAAGCACAATTCAACTTTTAGACATCCATAATAGACCTCGACACAAGTGTAGTTGACTCTGATAAACCTGATGTGTGAAAAATGGGACATTTCAAAGACAAAGCCCACCTTGGCCTCTTTATAGTCAACTACCTCAACCAAAATTTGAAAACTACATGCTGTCGGGAATTGGTTCGAGTAGAGCAAGGTGGTACTTGACTATGGAACCGTAATTTGAGAATTTCGAAGAACATAGTTGACCCTAAGAGCATTATAGTCGACCTTTAAGCTTTAGCAATGAGCAAACTAGATTTAATTTAAACTTGGGTCTAATGGTTCCAAACTTCAGTGCAACAATAAAAGGCAACCCTTGAGTCATATTAAAGAAAAAAGCATTAGAAAACCCTAAAAAGACTCCCAAGCCTACCTTTTCTCTTTAGCCTTCATGTTAGTCTTCCATTAAACATTCAAAAGTAATAGAAGCTCACTCATTCATTTGAAAATTGTTAAGCTAAATTTTATGAGATTATTTCTTTTTATGGTATGCAAAGCTTGAATTTTTAGCACCCAGCCCTTGTAAAGACATTCTTGCTATTCTTGTACTCATTTTGTAAAGGTTCTAGCTTAACCTTGAAAAGATATTTATGGGTTTGTGCTTGAGCCCGTTAAAAACCATTGTTAAAGGGTTCCTTTTATTCACATGAAAAAGCATTGTAACGGTTCTGCTTGCTCCTATGAAAAAGTGTTGTTAAGGGTTCTTCTTTCTCATATGAAAAATTATTGTTGAGGGTTTTTCTCACTCTCATGAAAAAACGTTGTGAGGGCTTAATGTCTGATCCCATAAAAAGCACATTTCCATGAGTGGATTTGAAATTTCTTGGTTTCTAATGAAATGGATAAAGGCACTAGAGAAAGTCGAATCACTATAAAATCTCTACGTTTTTATTTAAATTTTTCACGTTGTGATTTATTGGTTGCATTTTGATGTGTGCATCAAATACATATATTTCATTAGAGAATAAATACCTAATTAGGCTAAGTTAGACTAGATTCAAGATCGAATTTAGGTGTTTTAGTTCATTTATTAGTTTGCTTTAATTTATGTTTTAATGTTTATTTTAAGTTAATAATGTTAGTTTTATATTATTTATGTTTATTTTTATGTTTTTCTAAGAGTAAGTTCAAAAATAACTTAAATTGGTGAAAAAAGGTGCATAATGGACTAGTGCTTTATTCATTCATGTTATGGTATTTCGAGCATAACTTTCAATTAAGAAGTCCAATTGATGTGATGATTAAACCATTGGAAAGATGAGAGGCATAGATATAACTTTCATTCATCATATTACCTAGTTCTACCGTAAAAAAGGTCAAAATTGCATGACAAGTTGACACCATGGCATTAGAAAGCCAGCACTATAACACTTTGGGTTTGTAAAGATGGCATTTCAAAGATGGGATTATGAATAAGACTGAAATTATGTGTGTGAGCCTTATAAATAAATCCTTATGAGGCCAAATTGATTGGAGGTTAGAGGCAATCAGTTTTAGTTTATTTTAGGAGGAGATTAGCCATCAAAAACTCAAGAAAAACAGTATCAACTATGGAAGATTGAAGATTGAAAATTCCCAATCTCTAGTTTTCTTTCTGTTTCTAGTTTTCTTGTTTCTTTTGTTTGAGATGGTTAAACTCTATTGTTTTATGTTCTTTATTTTTAATTATGAGTAGCTAATTTCTTTTCTCTAGGATTGCGATTGAACTCGCATGTAGTTTAAATTTTTAATCTGTTTCTTGCTTGTTTTCAATGGAATCGGATTGTTTATTCCATTATGTTCTTAATCCTTTTAATTGCTTAACTATCAATTAAATTGATCTAGAAAGCTAAACATAACTTGCGATAAGGAGTTTAGCGTAGGCTAAGATTAGAATAACATATGATCATATTTATTTGCGTAGATGAATAAATTGATTTATGTATAGGATAGGAAAATACATTTATGCCATAAGTAGCCAAGATTAAAGCCTGAACTTAATGATTTTGTTTTAATTTCAATTCATATAAGGATATAGTGTTTTGATTAAAATAGATAGTTTTACCAAAACCTTAGGAGAGCTTTATAAATAATTGAGGACTCTAGGTTAGTAATTAAATCCATTGAAATAAGTAAAGAAGGAGGTAAGATTTAGATGAAGTGTATGAGATATTGTAATCCTAGGTTTGTTTCAATTTACTTTTCTCTTGTTACATTATTGCTTTGATTTTTAGTTTAGTTTCTTGTTAATTAGATTTAGTTTAATAAATTATTTGATTTTGATTATTTAGATAAGACTAAATTGTGATGATTTTAGTATTTAGTGAAATTTTAGATCAATTCTCTAGGGAATTAACACTATACTTGACAATATATTATCTATATGACGTGTACAACACAGTTAGCTTTGAAAGCTCTTTTTTTTTGTTTTGACACAAAAAGAATGTTTGATTGCCAAAAGATTTGATTTTTATGCTTGTTTTAAAAGGATTTTTCTTAAATGCCAATTCACCCCCTTTTTGGTAAATATTGTTTTGAACTTATACTACTAACAATTAGTATCAAAGGTAGGGCTCAAGTTTTGCAAGTCTAACAACCTTGAGTGATCCATAGTAGAAGCTAAAAATCATCAAAATGAAGGTTATGGCAACCGTGCTTGGTGAAGGGCAATCAATTTAACGGCCACCTCTCGTTGGAGGTACTAACTACCCTTATTGGAAATAAGATATGGAAATGTTTATATAATCTTTGGACCTAGATGTTTGGAACATTAGTTTAGATGGTCCACATGTCGCATATAAAGATGTAGAAGGAAAGTGGTCATTAACTCAAGGAAAGAATGGGATGATAAAGATACAAAATCAATTCAAATAAATTACAAGGCTTATAATACTTTTTTTTTTGTGCCTTATGAGCTAATGAGTTTAATAAGGTGTCAATGTGTGAAAATGGAAAGCAAATTTAGGATACCTTAGAAATCATATATGAAGGAACTAACAAAGTTAAGGAATCTAAAATTGGATTGATTACAGGCGACTATGAGCTTTACCAATATTATTGGAGGTTTGAAGGCATTAGGGAAAGACTTTCCCAATGCCCAACTTGTGAAGAAAATCCTTTATAACCTACCTAAATCTTGGAAACCCAAAGTAAAGGCTATAAAAGAAACTAGAAACCTTAACAACTTTAAGCTAGAAGAGCTAATAGGATCCCTATTTACATATGAAATGACGTTGAAACATGAGAATGAGTTCAAGGAGTCTAAGGGAGATGACACAAAGAAAAAAGGGATAACCTTAAAATCCATTATAGAAGAAGAAGAGAGAAGCCAACAATGTGAAAATGAAAATGATGAGGACATGGCTATTTTAGCTAGGAAGTTCAATAGAATTATGAAACAAAACTTTAGAAATAAGAAGCCTACAAAGAGGGATGTTCCTAGAGAATAGCATACAAAAGATTACTTGATATGCTATGATTGCAAAAAGCCATATCACATCAACTTTAAATGCTTAAACAAGAAGAACATCTCAAGAAATTTCAAGAAAAGGGTAATAATGTCTGCATGGAGTGATGATAGTGATGACTCCCAAGGTGACAAAAATAATGATGTTGCAAATCTATGTCTTATGGCACTCGATAGCTACAAGGAAGAAACATAAATGTTTGAAGTCAATAGCACAACAAAATAAAAAATGGTATGTTGATAATGGATGCTCTAGACACATGAACGGTACCAAGGAATCATTCAAAGAGTTGCAACCAAGGATGGGAGGCAATGTAACTTTTAATGATGACTTAAAAGGTCACATTGAAAGTATTGATACAATTGGTAAAAATTTATCCTCTCTAATTGAAAATATTTTATTTGTTAGTGGTCTCAAACATAATTTGTTAAGTGTTAGTCAACTTTGTGATAAAGGTCTTAAAGTCATTTTTGAAGCCTTAATTTGTCATGTTACAGATGCCAAAACAAATAAAATTCTTTTATAGATTAAAGACAAGGCAATACATATGTTGTTTGTCTTGATGAATTGTCTTCAACTAATGTATGTTCATGGCTAAAAAGAATGAAAATTCTTGGTTGTCACTTAAAAAACTTGAAAATGTTAGTGTGAACACACTTACTAAATTATCATCTTTAGATCTTGTGGTAAGACTCCCTAAGTTAAATTTTGCGAATAATGAACTTTGTGATGCTTACGCAACAAGTAAACATAGAAGAGTCTCATTACATCCAAAAATAATATGACTACAATTAGGTATTGCAACTTCTTTATATAGATTTGTTCGGTCTAAATAAAAGTACAAGCTTCGGTCGAAAGAACTATTGTTTTGTAATTATTGATGATTATACTAGGTTTACATGGGTTTACTTCCTTGCACACAAAGATGAAGCTCTAAAAGTATTTACATCATTTTGCAAGACAATTGAAAATGAAAAAGGGTATGCTATTTCAAATTATAGAAGTGACCATGGCAAAGAATTTAAAAACTTATGTTTTGAACAATTTTGTAATGAAAATGGTTATGGTCATAATTTCTCAACCCTAAGAACTCCACAACAAAATGGTGTAATTGAAAGGAAGAATTGAACTTTAGAAGAAATGGCTAAGACTATGTTGTGTGAAAATATTTTGCCTAGATACCATTGGGTCGAAGTCATTAATATCTCATGCTACATCATAAATAGGGTAATGGTTTAACCAATGCTAAAGAGGACACCATATGAGCTTTATAAAGGCAAGAAACCCAATATTGCATATTTTCATCCATTTGGTTGTAATGTTATGTTTTAAACAATAGGCAAGATAATTTAGGGAAATTTGATGCCAAAAGTGATGTAGGAATTTTTCTCGATTATTCTCTAAACTCTAAAGCTTATAGAGTATTTAACAAGAGAACATTAGTAGTTGAAGAGTTATTACACGTGCTATTTAATGATTCTAACCCTCCTTCTAGAAAGGAAGATTATGATGACGATGATGTAGGTATTTTTCAAAAGAAAATTGAAGAGCTTGATCTCAACAAAAAAGGATCAAAAGAAGGTGGAAAGCCACCATAACAGGAAGAGAAGCATATTGAACAAATCATTGAAGAAAAAAACTCTAGCTATCACATGGTAAGAAAAGAAGTTGATGAAGGCAAGATGATTGGCGATCCCATTCAAGGGGTAAAGACAAGAGCAAAAGCCAAACATGTTTGTGGAGTATGTTGCCTTTGTTTCTCAAATTGAGCCTTAAAACATTGATGATGCATTTAATGATGAGCATTGGATTTTAAAAATGCAAGAGAAATTAAATCAATTTGAGAGAAGCGAGGTGTGGGAACTAGTGCCTAGACCACATGATTATCCCATTGTAGGTACAAAGAGGGTATTTAGAAATAAGATGTATGAACATGGCAATATAACTTGGAAAAAAGCTAAACTAGTTGCCAAGGGGTATAGTCAAAAAAAGGTATAGACTATGATGAGACTTATGCACCCATGGCTAGGTTAGAAGTCATTAGGATGTTATTAGCCTTTACATGTTACATGGACTTTAAATTGTTTCAAATGGATGTCAAGAGTGGTTTCTTGAATGGGAAAATTAATGAACAAGTATATGTAGAACAACCACATGATTTTGAAAGTCCAACCGTCCCTAACCATGTGTTTAGACTTAAGAAGGCTTTATATAGTCTAAAACAAGCTCCTAGGGTTGTTGGTCCCAAATAAATGTGCTAGAAGGGGCGTGAATAACACTTTTTGGCTCTCACTAAACTTGATTTCAAATTGAGAGCAAGTAGAAAGTCTATGATGAGAAGTTCGATGCAAGATGAAAGTATGATTTAACAAAGAATGAAAATGAAACAAAAAATAGAATAGACAATACACAAAGATTTATAGTGGTTCGATCAAAGACCTACATCCACTACCTTGATTGTTCAACCAAGGATTTTCCAAACCAAATCACTATAAATGGTAAAATTTTCAACCTTCCACCAAGCTTTTACAATGACTTTTTACAAGCTCAACCACAACCTTTAACAATGGTTTTTCCCAAGATCAACCAAAACCCAAAACTAAGTTTTTCTAGGCTAAGTTAGAACCTATACAATCAATGAAGCTAACAGAAGCTCAATCAATCCCCTTAGAGTGACTTGCACACTCTAAGTAATCAAGGAAAATAGAAATAAAGGAATACCTATAAGCACTAACTTCATCTGAATGTCGCAAAGTGAAGTACTTAACTCTATTACAAGGATTGGAGTGAAGCGCAGAAAGTATAGAGAGAGTTTTTGCTATTTTTAAGCTCTTTTGATCTTAGAAGCTTTCAAAAAAATAATTCATAACCGTTAGGAGTGCCTTATACACTTGAAAAATCAACTCTGATAGGAGTTAGATAGTTTCTAATCATTGGAAATAGTTTAGAGATAGTTCTAGCCGTTAATCTGTCTTTTAGCATTGAAATTTAAATTTTCAAATAGAACATCTTTAGTTGACTAACATGCTTCTTAGTCAATGAAGTCATTTATGTCTTTTGATCCCAACTTCTAACAGTGAGCTCTTAGTCGACTAACAATGCTTTTTAGTCGATTAAGTTAGTTTTGTCTCTGGACCTAGTTTCTAGCAGTAGGCTCTTAGTCAACTAACAATACCTCTTGGTGGACTAAGTGTTCTCTATTTCACAATCTGCTTGAACTCGGCAACTTTTCTTTTGAATTTTATCCAACTAACTCCCTTGATAATCCGACTAAGAAGTTTTTGCTTTATTGCTCAATTATAGCTCCTTATTCTTATGAGTTTTGATATTTGCTTTTGAATGATTAATTTATTATTTGACATATATTTTTGTCCTGCACACTCAAGTAGAAAAGTTAGACACAAATAAATGGGAATGTTTAATTATCATCAAAAACTAATGGAGCCAACAATCTCTTTTTTTTTATGATGATAAAACATTCCTTGATTAAACGCACAATGTCTATTTATTATTTTTGTTTTGCACCTAATTAGAATTTCTCCCCTTGAGTGTGTGCTCCCCTTTAATGTAAGCATGATCTTTTGAAGTTATTTTATTATCCAAACTAGTAAAATTTCTTTATCTCAAAAAAATATAGATTTAGACATTTTAACAGAGTGCCTTTATTCATGCCAATAGAGCAATTAGTAATAAACAGAATATTATCAACATTGTAACTAACTATCAATAGCATCTTGTTAACATACCACATCCATTCCACAATTGACTATTATCAAAGCATTAAACAAAAAGGCATAACAGAAATAAGTTCTTAGTGTTCAAAAGTCATAAGCAATTGGAATCAATCCATCAATCCATCAACAGTTACAATAACATATTGTCATAAACATAAAAAGCCTAGCATTATCAGAATTAAGTTCCAAGATTTTCGTTAAAAATTACTTCTATCCTAACTTATCTTCCCTAGATTCATTATACTTTCTCCCACTAAGGTCACTTCACCATAGCCTATCTCCCCCTTTTTCTCATTATCCAAAAAAAATTGAACACCAAGTTGTAGACTTAAGATGAATATGAGGGAGTTGATTCATCTGTTCCATAATGAACACTGAGGGGTTTTGGAGAGGACCTAGGTGAGGCTTTATATGATGAGGATTTTGCAGGGGATGTGTCTGAAACTTGTATTAGATCTTGAGTGGAAGTTTTGGTTGGGGGTTTGGCTTTGTCAACCAATCTGGAGGACTTTCTCCTTTTCATGAACTTTGTCTTGGTGGCCATGGTCTTTCTGCCTTTACCAGTTAGTTGAAATTTGGCTTTGGTGGATGCAACTACTTGTCCTTGATCTTTATTAGCAAGTTCACCTTCTTTGGTGGTGTGAACCGATTCAGGGAATCCCTTGCCGATGCTGACTTTGAAGCCTTGTTCTTTACTGCTTCTCTTTTAGCTTGTTATTCTCTCACCATTGGATTCTCTTTCATCTTCAAGTTCAGGGCTGAGTTATTTTCTCACAGGACTAGATTTTGCTGCATCACCTTTAGCTTGGAAATTTGAATTTCCACAAGCTTGTTATACTGGAGCTGCACTTGGTGCTATAGGAACATGTTCAAGTGTAAGACCAAAAGGTGATCTCCTTTTGTCTTTCATCAAATTTCCCAGCTCTTGCAGATTTTGTTCAATTTTCTTAATTCTTACTGATTCGTCAGTAAGTTTCCCATCAATTCTCATCAGTATGTTTAGGATCATTTCTTTTGAAATCTGTGAAAAAGTTGTTGTTGTTGTCTGAATAGAGGTGGCTTGCTTGTCCCTTTAAGTATCTTTGGAAGCCTTGAAAAACTTTTCTCCATACAGTTTGTATCCCATCTTTGGCAGGCTTCCCAAATAAATGGCCTGATCTCTACTCTTCACCTCATCCATCTGATATCTATCAGCCTAAATTCCCTTTTTCTTCACAAGAGAAGTGATCAAATTTCCTTAGGCCAAATTTACTTTGTCAACTCGACAAATTCCTTTCATTCTCTCTATTATGAATTTTCCTAAAATGAGAGGAGTGCCATTAAAAGCATGCTTTATAAGCCACATATCTTGAAGGCTTACGTAGCTAAAGCTGTTGCTTCTTCCATGGATTGATGTAGCTATAAAATAGTGTAGGATCCTAATTTGTGGACTTTTAATAAGGCTTGCATAGCTCTGAGCAGAGTATCTCTCATTTTTCCCAAAGATTATCTCCCATAGAGATGAGGGATCATAATCCTCAGAAATTTCAAATTCTCCTTCATTGTACTCTACATGGAGCAAATTCCCCAAATCAGTGGCTATGACTATAAATTTTTTTCCATTTAGAAAAACATTTAGATCATCTTCCACAAAATCTTCAAGATCATCAAGTTCATTCCCATCCAGTGTAATGCTAGCATAGAATTCCTTTACAAGGCTAGCATTATACGTTATATTCTTACACAATCAATTTTTTCAATTTTAATTCTTCAAAATAATTTGACAAACCCTCCTTAATTTCAGGAACTTTATTAAAACTATCCTTGTCTATGTATTTCCCACAAGAAATTGGATCATTTACAATTTTCCTATATCTATCCCTATGAAGCTTATTTTTGAATTTCAAAGATGAAAAGTTACCTTTTGTAGAGAATTCCCTTTTCCTTCCTTTCCCCTGATTTTTGTTCTTTTTCTTTCAGTTTCTTCCCAGTTTTCTTAGTCATCGAAGCTGACTCAAGTTTCTTCTTGTTCTTTTGAATTTCAAAGGGTGGACTTTCTTCCATAGGCCATTTCCCCTTTTTCTCTTCTAAGATATCTTTAGATAGAGAGGATTTAGCCATTGATTTCGTTTGGTTCAGTTTTAGGGTTTTGAGAGTTTAAGAAAAAGAGGTTTCAGTTTTAGGGAATCAATTTCAGATGAGAGAGAATAAGCGAAAAATAATTGAGAGAGGTTAATTTTCTTTAAAACTGTCAGACTCCCCTTTTTTAAATGTGGTCAATTTCTCTCTCTTTCAAAATTCAAAGTTTTGCCTCCCAATTTTTTAGTTAAGTGGTTTTTCCTTTTCTTCGCCACCTGATAAACTACCTCTATTTCTTTAAATTATATTATTTTTATTTGGGCTTCTTAAATAACCAAGTTTTACTCTTTTCTGACTATGTCTTTCATTAAAAGAAACAGAATGCTTTTAGTTGGTTAAGTGATGCTCTTAATCTACTAAGTGTACACTGTCTTATTAGAGAAATGCTTAAAAATTTACTTAAAGCTCTTGAATACTAGCAATTCCTAGATTTCTCCTAATTTTACAAAATCTTTCTTCATTTAAGGGTTTCGTAAATATATCAGCCAATTGATGCACAGTGTTGACAAACTCAATCTTAATGTTTCCCTTAAGTACATGATCTCTAACAAAATGATGTCTAATTTTTTGAGATATTGATTGCACTTGTATTCTAACAAAATATTGGTGCATTATGCATGGTCACTCTAAAATCTTTTAATTGTTATTTAATCCATAAATTTTGAGCACAGGAGGTACCTAAGAAAATATATTTAGCTTCAGCTATGGAGAGTGCAACAGAGTTTTGTTTCTTACTTAACCAGGACACAAGTATATCTCCTAGAAACTGACATGTACCACTAGTGCTCTTTCTATCTGTTTTGCTTCCAGGAAAATCTGCATCTGAATATCCAATGAGATTGAAGGATGTTCCTCTAGGATACCATAATCTTAAAATTTCTATGTCTAAAAGGTACCTAAAGATTCTTTTTACAATAGTTAAGTGTGACTTTTTGGGTTGAGATTGAAATCGTGTACACAAGCATACACTAAATTGAATATCAGGCCTACTAGCAGTTAAATAAAGCAAAGATCCAATCATACCTCTATAAAGTTTTTGACCAACACTTTCTCCTTTTCATCCGCATCAAGCTTGGTAGAGGGACTCACTGGTGTGCTGATTGATTTCAGCTTAAGCATATCAAAATTTTTCAGCATGTCTTGAATGTATCTTTCTTGACTAATGAAGATGCCCTCCTTGCATTGCTTGATTTAAAGGCCAAGAAAGAATTTCAGTTCACTCATTATACTGATCTCAAATTCACCCTGTATATTTTTAGCAAAGTTCTTGCATAAAGTATCATTAGGAGCACCAAATACAATATCATCCACATAAATTTGAACTATAATTAAATTATTCAAGTATTTCCTGATAAACAATGTTGTATTAATACTTCCTCTAATATACCCTTTTTTTCAACTAAAAATTTTGAGAGTCGTTCATACCAAGCTCTTGGAGCTTGTCTTAGTCCATATAAAGCCTTATGTAATTTGAAAACATAATCAAGTTTTTCAAAGTTCTCAAATCCAGGGGATTGTTTGGCATAGACTTCTTCTTAAATATGACCATTTAAAAATGTACTATTCACATCCATTTAACATAATCTGTAGTTTATGAAACATGCAAATGCAAGCAAAAATCTTATGGCTTCTATCCTAGCAATTGGAGCTACTGTTTCATCATAGTCAATGCCTTCTACTTGGTTATATCCTTAAGCCACTAGCCTAACTTTGTTTCTAATAACATTACTTGCTCATCTACCTTGTTTCTAGACACCCACTTTGTGCCAACAATTGGGTAATTTAATAGCCTAGAAACCAGTGTCTATTCTTGATTTCTTTCAAATTGTTGAAGTTCTTCTTGCATGGTGAATATTCAAATTTTTTCTTTTTTTGCTTTTTCAAAATTTTTAAACTCGATTTGTGAGATAAAAGTTGAGAATTCACATGTTTCTCTAATACCTCTTCTGGTTTTGACTCTTTGTGAAAGATCACTAATGATTTGTTCTTCTGGATGATCTTTGATAAATTTCTAGCTTTTTGAAAGATCAATGTGTTGATTTTTAGTTCTTTGTAGAGTTTCTAAGGGTGAACGTTTTACTTTTTTTCCTGGTGAATTTTCTTCACTGTTTTTCTTATTTTCTAGGCTCATTTCTTCCATTTGTCTTTCAAAGTCCTCTGCATCATTTTCATCAACAAGAGCTTCCTTTTGTAGGGCGTTAGATTCATCAAAAACTACATGAGGATATTCTTCAATTGTTGAAGTTCTTTTGTTAAAAACTCTATAGATTTTTGAGTTCAATGCATATCCTAGAAATATATCTTCATCACTCTTAGCATCAACCTTTCCAAGAAAATGTTTTCCATTGTTCAATACAAAACATTTGTAGCCAAAGCTCCTAAAGTGAGAAATATTTGGTTTTCTACCTTTGTACAGCTCATACGGGGTTTTTCATATCATGGCCCTTATTAATACTCTATTAAGAATGTAGGCTATTGTGTTGACAACTTCTACCTAAAAGTACTTTGGTAGATTATTTTCACAATGCATAGTTTGAACCATTTCTTTTAAGGTTTGATTTTTTCTTTCTATAACTCCATTTTGTTGAGGTGTTATAGGTGCAAAAAAAATATGATCTGACCCCTTTTCATTACAAAAGTTTTCAAACTCATCTCCTTCGAACTCACTTCCATGATCACTTCTAATGTTAACTATGACAAGTCCTTTTCCTTTTGAGCCCTTTTGCAATGATTTACAAATGTAGGTAAATCATCATTCTTATGAGCAAGAGAGTAGACCCAAGTATACCTCGAGTAGTCATCAACTATCACAAAGCCATATGATTTGCCTCCTAAGTTAGTTGTGTTGATTGCACCAAATAAATCAATAAGCAACAATTCAAGAGGTCTAGAGGTTGAAATAATCTTCTAGCTTTTAAAGGATGTTCTAACTTGCTGACCTAGTTAGCAAACATCACAAATCTGATCATTCTCAAATTTAAGTTCAGGCAATCCAATAACTAGAGTTTTTCTCATCAGTTTTGAGATGGTATGCACGCTTACATGTCCAAGTCTCCTATTCCATAACCAGCTATCATTTCCATCATTTGCAGTAAGACATGTTTCACAATTAAGCTCAAGGTCTTCAAGAAATATAACGTACATATTCTTGATTCTTTTTTCTATGAATGAAATTTTGTTAGTACTAATGTCTATGACTTCACATTTATATGAATCAAAATATAACTTAAAGCCTTTATCACATAATTGACTAATACTTAATAAATTATGTTTTAAACTTTTAACAAGCAACACATGACTAATTTGAGCTTGAGAATTCTTCCTAATAGCTCATATACCATGAATTCTACCTTTTGAGTAATCTCCAAATGATACAGTACCTCCCTTTTTCTTATCTAGCTGAGAAAACAACATTTCATTTCCAATCATATGTCTTGAGTAGCCACTATCCATATACTATGGTTGTTTCTTCTTCAGTTGAGCTGTTGTACATATGTCTTCTCAGTTAAGCTTAACCTACAAGACAGATTTTTAATTTTTCTAAATAGGTACCCATATTTTGATGGGTCCTTGCAGGTTAGCTACTACATAGGATCCTTTTGGAACCCAATCATTTTTGTTTTCAATGCTTTTCTTTCTCTATAGCAATTATAAGATAGATGGCCAAGTTTATCAAAAATATAACATCTAGAACAAACATTATCAAAATTTTTCTCAAAGTATGTGTTTCTTATTGATGTTTCTTTACTCATGCTCTTAAGAGCAATAGTTTCATTAATAGCTCTTTGCAAAGCTGTAGCTCTATTTTCCAATTCTAATTCTAGAATTTCATAATTTGTTTTTGAATGTTGAAGTTCAGTTTGAAGAAAATTTCTTTGTTTAAAACAGAGCAGAAATTATGTTTTATCTTTTCTAAATCATCCTCAAGAGATGAAGTCTTTCTTTTCAAAGCCTTATATTTTGATGCAAGTTTTTCAAACTTCTCATAAAGACATTCATATTCTTCTTGAAGTTCATCAATAGAAATATCACAAGGAGCAAAGGATACCTCGGATTCATCATCTCTAGCCATTAGACATAAATTTGCTCTTTCTTTGACTTTTTTTTCTTTAACATTTGAGCTTGAAACATCACTGTTAGACTAGGTTGTAGCCACCATTGCATTCTTCAATTTTCTATTTTTCTTGGGAGTTCTTTCCTTCAGCAAGGAGCATTTTGACCTAAAGTGTCCATGCTTCTTGCATTGAAAGCATATAACCTCTTCCTTCTCATTGGACTCATTTTTCTTTTTGGTTTTCCATGAAGAATCTTGGTCTCTTTTATACGCTTTCTTTGTCAGTCTCCTATCTCTTTGTCCCATAATTTTTCTGAATCTTCTTGCTACCATAGCTACTTTCATCATCATCATCACAAGATAAGTTGTCCGATTAGTTTTTAAGAATGCTTGTTTTAAAGGCAATGTTGTTATTCTTTTCTTTTGCTTCTCTCTTGTCTTCTTCTTCTTTTTCTTTAAGCTCTAGCTCATGAGTAAGAAAAGACCCACAAATTTCACCAACTATGATGGCATTTAAGTCCTTGGCTTCACGAATAGCAGTCACTTTTGGCTTCCAATTTTTAGGTAGGTTTCTAGGAAGTTTTTTGATAATTTCATGTTTAGGAATTTGTTTGCCTAACTGACTAAATTTATTGGTCATGTTAGTGAACCTATCAAGCATGCTGGTAATATCTTCACCAAGTTTCGTCTTAAACATCTCATAATTATGAGTTAGGAGAGCTATTTTGGACTCCTTAACTTGAGAAGTCCTTTCATGGATAATCTTAAGTTTATCCCACACTTGTTTAGCTGTGGTATAGCTTGATACTTTGTTAAACTCAGTGGTAGTTAAGGTACTCTATAGAGTATTTATTGCCATGAAGTTTATTTGAACCTTTTTGGTTTCAGCTTCAATCCATTCAGCCATTGACTTAGGAATTATTTTATTTGTCACTACATTTATGGTTGAGGGAATGAACGGTCCATCATTGATGACATCCCACATTTCATAGTGTATTGCCCTTATATAGATAGACATTTTATTGCTCTAATAGGGGTAGTTCGATCTATCAAACAAAGGTGGTCTGTTTATAGACTATCCCTCGGCAACTATAGATTTTTGAAAAGATATTTACTTCTCCCTTAGGATGTTAAGCCTTAAGAATGATGGATGTGGCTCGATACCACTTGTTGGCCCTAAATAAATGTGCTAAATGGGGTGAATAGAACTTTTTGGCTTTCACTAAACTTGATTTCAAATTGAGAGCAAGTAGAAAGTCTATGATGAGAAGTTCGATGCAAGATGAAGGAATGATTTAACAAAGAATGAAAATGAAATATATAATGGAGTAGACAATGCATAAAGATGTAGTTGTTCGGTTAAAGACCTACATCCACTACCTTGATTGTTCAACCATGGATTTTTCAAACTAAATGACCATAAATGGTGAAATTCTCAAGCTTCCAAGAAGCTTTTACAATGGCTTTTCACCGACTCAGCCATAGCCTTTAATAATGGTTTTTTCCGAGATCAACCAAAACCCAAAACTAACTTTTACTAGGCTGAATTAGAACCTATATACTCAATCAAGCTAACCCAAGCTTGATCAATCCCTTTAGAGCGACTCACACGCTCTAAGTAATCAAGGAGAATAGAAATAAAGGAGTACCTATGATAACAAACCTGATCTGACTAGTACAAAGTGAAGTGCTTAATTCTATTACAAGGATTAGAGTGAAGTGCAGAAAGTATAGAGAGAGTTTTTGCTATTTTTGAGCTCTTTTGATATTGGAAGCCTTCAAAAAAACTTATTCATAGCCATTAGGAGTGCCTTATATACTTAAAAAATTAACTCAGATGGATGGTAGATAGATTCTGACCATTAGAAACAGTTTAGAGACAATTCTAGTCATTAATCTTTCTTATAGCATTCAAATTTAAATTTTCAGACAAAATGCTCTAAATCGACTAACATGCTTTTTAGTCGATTAAGTCATTTTTGTCTTCTGATCCTAGCTTCTGGTAGTGAGCTCTTAATCGACTAGCAATGCTTCTTAGTCGATTAAGTCATTTTTGTCTCTGAACCTAGTTTCAAGTAGTAGGTTCTTACTCGACTAACAATACCTCTTGGTCGACTAAGTGTTCTTTGTTTCACAATCTGCTTGAACCTACCAACATTTCTTTTGAATTTTATCCAACTAACTCTGATTATCCAACTAAGAGGCTTCTGCTATATTGTTCAATTGTAGCTCCTTATTCTTATGAGTTTTGATATTTGCTTTTGAATGATTAATTTATTATTTGACATACATTTTTGTCCTACACACTTAAGTAGAAAAGTTAGACACAAATAAATGAAAATGTTTTATTATCATAAAAATCTAAGGAGCCAACAATGGTTTGGCATGAGACATTTTCAAAGTTCTTGATAAATAAAGATTTTGATTGAGGTAAGGTAGATAAAGCAATCTTCATTAAGAGAAAGGGCATAGATCTTTTTGCGGTATTAATGAATCTCTTTGTCAGGAATTTGTCAAAGTAATATAGGGTGAATTTGAAATGAGCACGATGGGTGAGCTTAACTATTTTTTGGGGTTGCAAATAAAGTAAAGGGAAGACGACACATTCACCAATCAAGCCAAATATATTAGAGATATGCTCAACAAATGTGAAATGATAGGAACTTGATCTTACTTTACTTTAATGGGTATACCTATTAACGCTAAACTTTATAAACTAATGATAAGTTCTTTGCTTTATCTTACCATAATTAGACTTGACATAAGCTTTGGTGTAGGGCTATGTGCTAGGTTCTAATCATCTCCTAAAGAGTCTCATTTAAGTGCAATTAAAATAATTTTTAGGTACCTTAGGGAAATATCTAGTTTAGGTATTTTGTATCTAAAGAATTCCTCCTTTGATTTACACTCTTTCTTAGATGCTGAGTTTGGAGGTTGCAATATAAATAGGAAAAGTACTTTTAGTACTTATCAATTTTTAGGGAAAATGATAATATCTTGGTTCTCTAGAAAGAAAAATAGTGTAGCACAATCTACCATCAAGGCCGAATATGTATCAGTTAGTAGTTGTTGTGCCCAAATCCTTTAGATGAAACAACAATTAAAGGACTATGGAATTACAGTGAAAAAAATTCCCATTAAATGTGACCACACTAATGTTATTAACCTCACCAAAAATCCTGTTCACCACTCTAGAACAAAGCGCATTGAAAATAAACACCATTTCATTAAAGATCATGTGTAAAAGGAAGATGTTGTTTTAGAATTTGTAAATACTCAAGACAACTAGCTAATATATTTACTATGCCATTAGATATGAAGGCCTTTTATAAGATTAAAGGAGAATTAAGTATTATGAACATTCCTTGATTAGGTTTCATGCCTTTTTCCATTTTTCATTTAATTTAAATTTTTGATTAATTCACCATATTGTTTAATTTATTTACTTGATTAAGAGTTATCATGAACTATTTAATTGATTACATGCATGATTATGTACCTTAAATACCTTGGATTTTGATCATGTATATATCTATATGTTGATTTGTTAATTGTTTTCGATGAATGGATAAATGGATACATTTCTTATTATCTTAATTGAACATGTTGAATGGAAAGATATCATGACTTTGGAATGATGGTTAGAGATTCTAATTGGCCTTAATGCTTATCTATGCTAGATGAGGTTCATTAACCTTTTGCTATTGAGTTTAATTGCTTAAAACTCACATTTCTATTCCTTTTTTATTTAACAAGAAAGGGGAGAAGGTTTGTAAGCACATAGAGATGCTCTAGAAATTTTGATAAAGTTTTAATTTTTGAAAAAAAAATGATAAAATTGAAATTTTTGAAAAAAAGCTTTAATATTTTTAATAAAGCTGAAATTTTTTAAAAACATTTTTAGCTTCATGCATAAGTAGAAGGGGATAATTTTGAAAGTTCTTATTCATATCTTAGACCCTTCTTACTTACACTTAAATGTTTTCAAAACAAAGGCAAAAAGACTACAAAAGTCAAGGGAAGGTTTCAAGAAATTTCAAATGCAATATGCTCATGTTTTTGTCGTATCAAAAGAGGGAGATTCTTAACATTAAGTTATATTATGTTTTGATTTGACAAAAATTACATGATACATTTGTTTTCATATCAAGCATTTGATATTGCCTCAACATATTTTCATGCCTTAAAGTCACACAGTTGTTTGAAAAGCCATGCATAATTATAAATCATCAAACATGCTGTCAAATAATGAATCTTCAGCTAAATAAATACAAAGCAAACTTTCCTTGAATCAATATTTGATTACAAGAAATAGGTAAGGAAAAAATAATTGAAGAAAGGCACCAAAAAGTCAAGAAATCTTGAAGACACAGGGCAAAAGTCAACTTTAAAGAAGCTCAAGTCAATCCAATGGTAGAATGGTTGAAGAACGAATGAAGAATTGTTAAATAAAGAAGATATAGTTGACCTTAGAAAAGCCATAGTCATCCTTAAGGCAGATTGCAAAGCACAATTCAACTTTTGGACAGCCATAGTTGACGTTGGTGTAAGGTTTGTAACACCTCCAACTTTGAAAAATGTTGTTTGTGGTTAATTTTAAGTTATTTGATAAGCATTTGAGGCATGATTGGAAGTTTTACATTGATGATTATTTATTTAATGATTTTAGATGATGTTTGATGAGCTCAAGGGTTATAAGTTAACAATGTGAAGCATGCTTACTGAAAAATTTGATGTTTCATTGAGTAAATATAAGTTGAAAAGCTAGGAGATATAGTTAAGAGGTTAGAGGTGTTGCAATTTTAGGTTATAGGCATAATCTATCGGGAAATGTTCTTCATTTATTGATAAATGCAAGACAAAAAGCAATTTGAAGAACATCTATTAGTATATTCATCATGACTATCGATAGATGACCACCCATGAGTAATATGAAGCATTTTGGACACAATTTATCCATAGTGTTCGTCAAATCTATTGATAGATGTCCACATAAGAGTAATTGGAAGCAAGTTAAGGAACATCTATTGATATATTCATAGAATCTATTGATAGTTAGCAATATAAGAATAATGTAAAGGTGTCTAGAATGCCATCTATCGATAGACAGGGCTGTCTATCGATAGATGGAAGGTTAAATGTCAAAAAATGTGTGGAATATGTCAATATATGCACTTCATCTAACAACAAATGCATGAATATTTGAAAAAAAAAAAGGCTTTTGGACTGTTCTCCCACTAAAAACAAAAAAGGAAAACACTCCTAATTTTTACCCCTTCAACACCCTATATTCCCTATTGAACTTTGGAGCTTAAATAAGGTGTTTTAAGGCATTAGAAACCATATTAGAGGTAAGATTGAACCTTTTATCGATTAGTTTTCAATTTAATTAATTGTAAATTAAAATTTGTTTAATATTTTAGCTTAGCTATTCCTCCCTTGTGTTGTTGCAAATTGAGGATTAAGATGGTTGAATTAGCATTAAGGCAAGTGTTTAGACAATTAATCATAAGAGAATATCGTTTGAGAATATTTAGCTCAAAATTGATAAATAGTTAAGTTGTGAGGAAGGTCAAAATACTCTGAGACTAAAAGTTTAGCTTTTAAATTCTGCTTAAGGAAGTTAAGAGCCTTAAGAATTATTGTTGAACTGGAATCCAATTAAATTTGAGGAAATATAAACTATTGGAGTTGTGTTTGGCAAACTCCGAGTGAGTGGGGTTTATTTTTTGAATATTATGATGGATGCATGTAATGCACAATGCATGCAAATGTGCTACCATGGGACATGGTTACGATAGATATATAATGCCTCAATAAATCATGCTTGAGCCAATGGGTTATTGAGCTATCTTTGATAAGTGATCATGCTAAAATTAAATGAACCACAAAGTGGCGATTGTGTTTGAGTATGATTATGTTTATTGTTGTTAATGTGATGCACAAACTTACTGCTTGGCGCTTGTGTGTTATAATATGTATCTAAACATATTGCCTATATATGTTATTGTTTCTTGTGAGCTTGAATTGTAAATATGATAAGTTGTAACTAATGATTATGGTGCATGGGAATGGTAATGTTCACACTAATGTGTGTATGATTTCGTCCCATAAACATATTTCAGACAATGATGTAGCCTAGTTAAAATGTGTTATAACCCCCATGCTCTTGTTTACCGTTAGTGCCTTTGACCCTAGACATGTCTTGTTACCTGGGAGGAAATCTTGATTCAACTTCATCCGATGAGTGTATTACAGATGATGATATGGTCTAGTAATAAGGTACTACAAACCCCCCATGGTCTTGTTTACCATCAGGGCCTCGGCCTTGGAAGTGTCTTGTTTACCCAAGTGGGCCCATCTTTTATTACATCACACTAATAGTATATGAATGTTCAAAAGTTAATTCTTAGCCATTTAATGAGCAAATGGATGCATCGATGGGTTTGATAATTTACTACATATATGAACTTTAGTATATTTGCATATCTTGAGATTAATGTTTTATGTGAATTGCTTTCGTTATGCATATTGGTTTTTGCCCTTTAACTAAGTTAATGAGAATTCACCCTAATGTCTTATTCCCATGTGCAGATAAATACCTAGTGGTGATTCTCATGTAGGAAGTGAGTGGATAATGTTAGTCGACTAGATTGACAAGTTTGGCATCCTGTAGGGATTTTGATCCACAAGTCAACACTGTTGGTTTGGATTAGATGTTAGTTGTTTATTTTTGTTAGTGCAATAGCTCAATGTGAAAAATTCCAATAAGGGGTGAATTGGAATGTTTTTGAAATTTTGATGATTCTTTTTCATAATTTTAAGAAAATAGAATTGCTTTGATTCAAATGCCCAATTTCAAAATGAGTAAGATAATTGATTTTTTTGAAAGTAAAAGAGGTTGAAAATGCAAATAAAATTAAAAGAGTAAAGAGGAAGAAAAATCAACACAATAGTTTTTATAGAGGTTCAACCTCCTTGCCTATGTCCTCTCCCTTAGATTCACTATGGTGTTTAAAATCCATTATTGAATTCAAATTCAATACAATGCCATTTATGGGTCAAGCATAGCTTTTCAATACAATGCATTTTTATGGTCAAAGCACAACCACTTTACAGTCAATAATCTTCAAATATGTGCCCATTTATCGATAGACGTAAGCATCTATCGATAGATTCAATTTAGAACCATTTTGAGAAATCCTTAAGTGCCTATCTATCGATAAATGCATGGCATCTATCAATAGAAGCAAGTCAAGGTCCTTTAAAATGCTCTCCAGTGCTTATCGATCGTTAAATACCATGAATCTATTAATAAATTCAAGTCAGGGTCCTGTTTATATTGTTCTTGATTTGCTATCTATTGATAGATGCAATGTATCTATCGATAGATGTTCATAGCCTTCGAAGTCTAAGTGCTAAGCAATTAACTTTCAATAGGTGTTCTTTATCAATCAATAGAGAAACGTGTCTATCAATAAATTAATAGCATTTTTAAAATTTGAAAAGACTTTTTGCTTGTTTTATACTTAAAATGCTTAGCTCTTTCATTAAACCTTTTTAAAGAACCATTTTGAATTGTTTGAACATCTAAAAAACAATTTTAATCACTCGTTTGTCAAATCAAAACTTAGACTTAAATGGAGCACTAAGTTTAACAATCTCTCCTTTTTATGCGACAAAAGAATTGAGCAAAATTTGTTTTTGTTTCTTTGAAAACTCCCCCTAATTTCATGCTAAGGTATTGGAAATTTACTCCCCCTGAAACTTTGCATTTACAAAACTTAGTTTTATGGAGATGAAATACAAATTTTAACTCATTCTCCCTTTTTTTGTCATATTAAAGAGTAAGTTCGTGTGAATGTGAAGGAGATAAAAGTAAAAAAGATGGCAGATAAATGTAAAGCAATAACTAAGAAAATAAATTGAGCAAAATGTCCATGTAAACATCAAAGATTTTGAAATATCCACCAACTAAACATATCCGAAAACATGAAACATATATCTGAATATACATTTGAAAAACAAAATAGGTGCATCCAAAATGACATGATGCATGAAAATGATATGCACATGTAACCAGCCAACGGAGTGGTCCAAAATTGCGATGAAGAGACATCTCTCATGAAAGCTCATTATGGCGGTTGAAAGTGAGAATGGAAAATTTTTCCTAAGGCCTTCAATGCTCTAACTATGTTTGGGAATCTCTCATACATTAGGTTCATGGTCTCACTTTCTTTCATCTTAAATAGCTCATAATTTTGTGTGAGAAGTCTAATTTTAGACTACTTAACTTGGTTTGTTACCTTATAGGTTGTTTCTAACATATCCCAAATTTGTATAACGGCTTCATATATGGATACTCTATTGAATTTACTAGCACTTAAAAAACAAAGGAGTCAATTAAAGGCCTTACAATTTGTTTATATCATATTTTTTCTTTGTCATCCCATTCTTTCCTAGTTTTTACCATTGTTTTTCCATCTACTTCCTTAATAGGGACATAAGGACCATCTAAGATAACATTTCACACATCAAGATCTACTGATTGAATAAACATCTCCATTGTTTTCTTCTAAAAAGGGTAATTCATACTTGAGAAAAATAAAGGTCTTTAAGTTAGTGTCTTTCACCAAGAACAACTGAAGTGGACCATCTTAAAGTGTTGAGCTTTGCTTTTGCATCACTCAAGCTTGTTGACTTGCAAAATTAAGCCTTTGCTCTAATACCAATTGTTAGTGCAATAAGCTTAATATGAATAATTCAAAGAGGAAGGTGTATTGGAATGCTTTTGAAATTTTTATTTTTTTTTCTTAATTTGGGAAAATAGAATTCCCTTGATCCAAATCCCCAATTTGAAAATAAGCAAGACAATTGACTTCTTGAAAAGTAAGAGAGGCTGGAAATGCAAATGAAATTAAAAATGTAAAAAAGAAGAAAAATCAACACAATAGTTTTTATAAAAGTTCGACCTCCTTACTTACGTCCTTTCCCTTAGATTCACTAAGGATTTTAAAATCCAATTTTGATTTAGAATTCAATACAATGCCTCTGGTGTGTCAAGCATAACCTTTCAATACAATGCTTTTTGAAGGTTAAAGCACGACCAATCTACCTTTTATCTTGGTTAAGTATAACCCCTTAAGTGAATACAATGAGAGGAATGTAAATGTAGCTGAAATGCCTTTTAAAGGCTGAATAACAAGTTAAGTACAATGTTTGGTGAAGAAAAGAACAAGCAATGAAGGCTCAATAAATAACATAATAGAAAACTTATAAGTTAAAGAAGATAATAAAGAGTATTGAATGATTTTGGCTCAATTTTTCTTTTTAGAGTCTTCCAAACTTCATAAATGTTTTGGGAGCTTAAATTTATAGTTGCTAAAGCTTCAAAGTAGTTAGGGGTGCATTAAATGTGAAAATAGTCATTCAACACGCTATTCCAAGCTTTAACGGTGATCATCTATCGATAGATTTCTTGATCTATCAATAAATTGTCTTCAATAAACTTCAAATTCATGTCCATCTATCGATAGATGTAAGTATCTATTATAAATTCAATTCAAGACCATTTTGAGAAATCCTCGAGTGGCTATCTATCAATAGATGCAAATCAAAGTCTTTTTGAAAAGTTCTTAGATGCTTATCTATCGATAGATACTATGTATCTATCAATAAATTCAAGTCAAGGTCTTTTCTTTTTGTTCCCAGCTGGCTATATATCGATAGATGTTCATAGTCTTCAAAGTCCAAGTGTTAAAACAATCAACTATTGATCGATGGTCTTCATCTATCAATAGATTAATAGTATTTTTAAAATTTGAAGAAACTTTTTGCTTGTTTTCAACTTAAAATGCTTAGCTCTTCCATTAAACCTTTTTAAAGGGCCATTTGGACTTGTTTAAACATCTAAAAAGCAATTTTGATCACTTGTTTGTCAAATCAAAACTTAAACTCAAATAAAGCCTTAAATTTAATAATTTTGATGACATTGTATTGCCATTTTGATATATAAACCCTGATTTATGACATGTGGGCATGAACCCATGGTAATAGCCAACTTATGGCTGTTGTGTATAGTGTGATTGTGTTTTCAATCGCTAAAATGTTAAAGGCAATTTGTTATGGATGCATTCAAATTTATGCTATGAAATGTGCCATTTAAGCCTTGTGGATTATTGTTAATGCCTACTTGTCTACCTGTTCTATGAGAGGCTTGCTTGGATCTCATAGGTTTTGCCTACTGGATTCATGCACTGGTCATGAACCCTGGGTTTGGCTCTTGACAAGGTTGGTATCAGAGCCCTATGTTTAAAGGGTCTTAGGCTTATTTCTTTTTGTTAATGGATTATCGGGAAGTAATGTATAGTTCATGATTCATAACTACAGCACAAGTTATGAGTGTGGAGCTATGCGAACTCCCAAGTTCTTAGTAAGTTGACTTTTTAATGTGAAAATTTTGAATTTTCAATTAGTGTTGTCTCTATCTACGTAAAAAATGCCGCCTAGAATGCACACCATCATGAGAAGTTCCTAAAGGCTAAATGCCTTAAATGAGCCCACAAATAGACCATGAACTTCCACCTTAAGTAGTCAGGGCAAAGTTAGAAGAGCTAAAAGGGAGACAATGGGACTAGTTTAGAGCAGATAATGGGTAATCATCTAACAATACCTAATGTCACCCTAAAAGAGTTAAAAGTTGTGCTGCAAAGTTTGATTCAATAGTTTGCCACATTCCAATGCAGAAGTGAAAGGAACTTAGATGAGTATATGGATTCTAGTTCTCAAGATTCGAAATATGTTCCCCAGGCAGAAATGGGTCAAGGGGCGTTTATAGTGACTTTGGCCAATTTCATGAAACTTAAGCCCTTGGTATTTTATGGTTCTGATACAATAGAGGACTTATGCAAATTTTTAGAAAATATAAAGGTGATATGCGTGCCTTAAGATGTATGAGCCACATGACAGTGAAACTAGCAAGTTTTAAACTGAAAAATGTAACATGGGTTTGGCTTACATCTTTTAAGAGGGGTAGGCCAACTAATTCAACTTTGCTGACATGGGAAGAATTCTCCCAAGCCTTCTTAAAATGGTTTTTGCCCAAGAGCATAAGAAAACTAAAGCCTAGGAGTTTGAGGCACTAAGGCAGATGTCAGGAATGACAGTGACGAAGTATGACATACAGTTTACTCAATTATCCAGGTACGCTTATTATTTGGTTTTGACTAAGGAAAGAAAGATTAAGAGGTTTGTCAAAGGATTATTTGAGCCAATATCTTGACTAGTTACCTCATGGAAGTTTACGTCCTATGCTCTTGTAGTGGATGTTACTAGAATGATTAAGATCCGAGGGGAAGACAAAGCTCCAAAAAGTAAGAATAAGAGAACTCAAGCTAAAGGTCAATGTTATTCTAGTGTGATCCAAGGTTCATTTTCTATATGCACCTCTATGTTGTCAACTACATATGTCCTTATAGTCATGACATCATCTACTAGGAATGCTTGAGGGAATAGAGGTAAGGGATAGCCACCCCAACTTAGGCAAAACCCCTAGAGTTAACATAGCTAGGTAGTTAAGTGGTGCCTAAACAAGGGTGTTTCGCACTATCACCACATGAGGCACAAACTTCCAATGTTGTAGTCATAGTTACACTTCCTGTTTGTGCTTCAAAAGCTTTAGTGTTGTTTGGTCCTGGCTCGACCCATTCATTTGTGTCACCAAACTTTGTGCCTAAACTAGACAAATTTTGTAGTGGTTTGAAAGAGCCTTTGATTGTTACTACTCCCCTAGAGGTAGTTTTTGGGGCAGAATATGTATATGAATCTTGTGTGCTCTGTATTAACTAGGACACCTTATCCAATTTAGTGTTGCTCATGATGCTAGATTTTGATATAATACTAGGTATGGATTGGTTGGCATCTTTTTTCTCTAAAATGGACTGCCAATATAAACTAGTAAAATTTAAGTTCCCAAAGGAACCTTCATTTGTTATCTGCGGGCATAGCAGTCCAGTAACTACTGAGGTCATGACAATGTTAGCCACTGGGAATATGTTAGGCCAAGAATGCCAAGGGTACCTAGCAACGATGGTAGACGATTCAAGGTGTGATGGGAGTTTGGGTGTTGCACCAGTAGTATGTGAATTCTATTATGAGTTTCCAAAGGAATTGCCTGGATTACCTATCAATCAAGAGATTGAATTTTGTATTGATCTAGCTCTAGACATGAGGCCAGTTTTTGTGCCTCTATATTGAGTGGTACTTGCTGAATTGAGGGAACTCAAGGAGCCTTTGAATGATTTGTTGAGTAAAGGCTTTATTTGCCCTAGTGTTCTCCCTAAAGAGCTTTAATGCTAATCATGAAAAAATAGGATGGTAGACTCAAATTATGTATCAACTACCAGTAACTTAACATGGTCACCATAAAGAATAAATATCCACTCCCTAGAATAGATGACCTATTTGACCAGCTACAGGGTGTCATGTGTTTTTCAAAGATTAATTGATGCTTTGGGTACCATTAATTGAGAATTTGGGAGAAAGATGTACCTAAGATAGCATTTTACACCCAATATAAACACTATGAGTTCCTAGTGATGTTGTTTAGACTTATTAATGCACCCCCAGCATTTATGGACTCGATAAATCGGGTTTTTCAAGCATATTTGGATAGATTTGTAGTCATATTTATGGATGACACTTTGGTGAATTAGAAAAGCCTAGAAGAGCATGTACAACACTTGAGAATTGTGCGTTAAACCCTTAGAGAGAATCGATTGTATGTTAAGTTCACTGTTAGAAATGTTACCTCAATGAATAAATGGCAAGAATGTCAAAAAAGTGGGGTGAATTGGACTTTGAAAATTTCTTTTGAAAATCTAGTATAGAAATCGAGACATTTTGCAACCAGAAATTTTTCTTGTGTCAAAAACAAAACAAATGATATTTTAAGGCAAATAAAAACAATATATCACAATGTGGAAACTTAAGAAACAATAAGCAATTCAAGTAATCAACTATAAAGGGTTTCTAGTTGACTATGCTTGTGAAGAACCCTTTTAAAGCAATTTGAACATCTTGTAATAGACTCTTGACTAGTAAATCACTTTCAAAGCTTGCAGAGGTAGTTCCAAGGAAAAGCATGATGAATATGCAAATTGTAATCAAGTCTACTTAATCAAACATGGACAAATAATTACTTTGAAATACTTAAAGTGTTTTTCAAGTTGAAATCAAATAAAGGCAACTTAAGAAGAATATTTCAAGAAATAAGTAATAATGGTAGAGAGAGATTTAACAAGAAAGCAAACCAAGATGTGAAGAATATGAAATCAAACCATAAGCACTTTATGAAATGGGTTTCCTTGAAATGAAATGTAGCAAAGCAAAACCATGATAAGATGAAGACACCAGGTAAAAATCAAACCTTCAAAATGGATTTCCTACTTGTGTCAAAATCAAAGTAAATGATTTTTCTAAAATAGGATTTCAACAATAAATCACAAAGCATAAAAGTAAATTAAGACACAAGGACTTTATAGTGGTTTGGCTTCCTCAAATGCCTGCATCCACTCCCTTGGCAACTAAACAATTACCAATCCACTAAAAAATATTCTTACTTTTTAACGAGATGAAAAAGTAATCCTCACAATAGCTTTATCACAAGATCAAGCGATAACTCATGTAATGGCTTTTCATAGGAGCAACCATAACCCTCACAAAGCTTTTCATAGGGATCAAGTGAAACACATAGTTTTTAATGAATTTAACCAGAAACCCATGGTTTTTAACAAGCTCAATCATAAACCTACAATAACTTTTGAAGAATGAGTTTGAACCTTTACAAGGAATAGCAAATGTGCCTCTAGGAGATGGATTTTGCTAATTTGGTACAATGAAGGAAGAACACCTAACATTAGATACGAAGATGGGAGTTAAAGCACAAAAAAAATTTAGGTCAAGAAGGCATAGTTTCTCTCATTTTTTTTCAAGATTTTGATCCTCAAGAGTTTGGCCTTTTTTTTCTTCTTCCTCACTTGGAAATGCTTCCAAATGGTCTCTTTTATAGTTGAAGAAGTCTTGGAGTTGTTAGAGGTGATTAAAGTAAGAAATTAGCCATTTTCCTTTTGAATTTTCTGTCTAATAGTCATCTATAGTCGAGTATGGAAGTTCTCTAGTTGATCCACTTCCAAAAAGCTTGTATTTTTGAAGCCTGGTTTGGTGTAGTTGACTATGGCTTCATCAAGGTCTACTATGGCTTCTTAATTCTTCAGATTTTGCAAGTGATCTGCCTTAAGGTCAACTATGGCTATGTAGTTTTCAAGTTTCCTTGTCTGTTCTTGCCTGTTCTACCATAACATCAACTTGCCTTGCTCCAAGATAAAGTAGAGCTTTATTTTTTCAAGATTCCTTGACATTTTGGCACTTAACTTCAACCACTTCTTCCTTGCTACTTCGTTGTGATCAAGTGTTGAGTTAAGAATGAACTTTTTGGCTTAAGATAACCTTAATGATCTTTGAATGCTTTGAGATAAGCTCCATCAATTGTGAACCTATCTTGTAACTTCAACACCTCAAAGATAAATGCTAGAGGGATTATAAATAGAAGTTATTCAAGCAAGTTTATCACTCATACAATTTAGTCATTCAAGCTTGTAGACATTTGCAAAGTAAGTGCGTGAAAGTTCAATAGCTTCAAGAATCCACACAACTATAACAATCAAGCTTGTAATCATGTAAGAACAAATGTATGACAGTTAAATCATTTCAAGAACTTGTCAAGAATCTATCAACTAATATTCATACAAATTTGATCATTCTATCATAATCAAAACTATAATTATTTTAAAGCTAACGATCTCCCCTTTTTTGATGTGACAAAACCAAGAGCATAAGTTGCATTTGAAATGATTTTAAATTCTCCCCTTCAACATATGCATCAAATTTGCTCATAAACCTTCTCCCTCTTGTTATATCAAAATAGTTAAAAAGTGTGAGTATTAAAGATTTAAGCTCAAGAACTAATGGTTAACTAAAATATAACCATGAAGATCAGGAGTGTGTAACCATTAAGCCAGCAAATTATGCATAAAGCCATTTACTACTCAACTATGACCAAGTATTGAGACATTAACAACAGCTATGTCACACACACACCAATAAGTGAGTGAAGTCAAGATGTGAGCATACTATTCATGAAATTCAAGGAAAGTAAGTATAAAGATGTTCAATAAGCACATAGACCATAATATCATCAACATTCAGCTCCAAAATCAAGTATTGAAGATCAATATACCACTTAAATTACTAATTGAAAAATAAAAGTAAAATCATTCCTTTTATAAAAGTAAATAAGCACAAATTCAATTTTAAGGTATAGAATCATTTTAAAACTCATTTCATCAATTAGTAATGTTCTAGTAAAGGCTCCCCATTTTGAAAGGACTTTTAAGTATGTCAAGCACATCAATTTGGCAAAGCTCAAACTCATTCAAAAAGGATATAATCAATTTGAAGCTCAAGTGAGAGGAAATAATTCTAAAGCTTGATGCAAATTTAAAGCTAGATGCTAAATGAGAAAACTTATAGCTTGATATCTATCATGCTTTTCAATATTCAAGTTTAAGTGAGAAGCAATATAAAGCATGGTATCAATTTTGGTGTTTAGAAAGATGTTGCCGATAGTGAAGAACAACAAATTTTGAATTCTCACAAAACCTTGTTCTTCAATATCTCAATTGCTCATGATACCAATACCAATGAGTCATGGGACGACAACAACAAATAACTCTCCCTTGAGAATTCACAAGCTCAATTAAGTTTCAAGCATCATTCATCTGAGCAATTTGTTCATTTGAGTCTCATTTATATTTTTCAAATTTGTTATTTTCTTTTTCTATGTGGTATTGTGGTAATTTTTGTCAATTACATTTGCAATTTTAGTGTCTTCGCAACTGCAAAAGCAGTCTTAAGCTGAATTATCCTCTTAGTCCAAAATCATCTAATGCGATCTTCTATATGTTATTATGGTATTTTTGATCTATTAGTTCCACTAGCGTTCTCACTGTAAATGGTGGAGGTCATCAAGGTCATATTTTGCTATTGTTTTTCTAAAAATAGCTACCACACTTCATATATTCATTTGGTTAATGAGAAATTAACGCTTTGTTCTTTTAAGCCTCAATTTTTAGGATTGAGCCCAATCTGGCCCAGTCCAAAATTATTGTATTCATAAATAATATGTTTCTATTTAATTTTAAAATACTAATATAAAAATATCTATATAGTTTTAATAGTAAATATAAAATAAAATGGACAAGCCAAGTCAAGTCAAGCTTGAACTTGAGCTTAGTGTTAATCAATTTATTTCAAAGAAAAACTTTTTATCTTTAGAAGGTTGAACAGTAAATATAGCAAACCTTCATGCAAATAAAGTTTAAAACAATTGTAAAATTACAATATTTCTATATATGTTTTGTTTACTTTGAAAAGTGTTGCCTCTCTTACGTCTTCATCTTGGCCCCTCGCATCTCCCCCACATAAATTTTTGCTATGTACAGGGAAACGGAAACTTGTATCCTTGATACAGATTGATTTCTTTACTACACAATAAGAGGCTATATTTTTTTATGATTTCATAAACATCATTGAAAATTTATAATACTTTTATATATGATCAATTTTCTTATATTTACCAACTTGCAACAAAATTATGATTGTCATCGTTGACATTATTTTCATCGAGTCGTAAGTTTCACATTGAAGTAAACCTCTGTGCCAAATTAAAATTTCAAGTACTAACTATAATGTCTCCTTTGAAGATATTAATTGATGAAGATAGAATTATTAATGAACTTTATGACATGTTTAT
Organism: Theobroma umbraticum; assembly: GCF_002168275.2. NCBI lineage: Eukaryota > Viridiplantae > Streptophyta > Magnoliopsida > Malvales > Malvaceae > Theobroma > Theobroma umbraticum. Next base: position 1,019,941 of record NW_018397277.1, read on the forward strand.
GTTGGTATATGCCCTTGAGCCAATGGATTGATCAAGAAACAGATATATATTGTCATTTAATGCATACTTAATTGCATAACTATATGTGATATAGGTTTTCCTTCATATTAGTGCAATTATAAAGAGTTATTAAGTACTAATTGGATGAAGCCCGTGGAACATAAAGGCCTTGCAAGAGAATTATAAAATTGTTACAATTATGAGATCACTATACATAAAACCCATGTTCCTAAAATTGTTCCTAGTCATTGCATTGTCAAGATAGGTCATTGACAATGCTCAAAGACAAGTACATGTTAAGTCTCTTTACTCGAAAAGTAAGCAATCAATCTCATAAATTGAAGTATATAGGATACTAGAGGATAATATGTAGGTGCTTGTTAAAGAACAAGTTCACTGAACTTGACCTACTATGAAAACTCCATTTGGTGTTTCGCTTAAGTGCCTATGGAAAATGTTCTCATATGATAGTCATGCAACTAGTCCTCAGACTTGAGACACCAAGTCATCTTGTATGGGGAATGACATACTTTGATTTCACCCCTATGGGTTTAAAAGCGACCAAATGCCTAAATAGGGTGTTTTTGGGTATGCCATGAAGCATGCGAAGGTGAATGAGTGGTCAAGAGAGGATTGATCGCCCTAAGTGATATGAAGGGATGTATATCGCTTGTTCTCAATTCTTAATTAACTTATATAAAATCTTGTGCCAAAGCATGATGAATTTGAGAAAAGTTAGTTTCCTAAATTCATAAGGGTAGTCATGAATTATGAGAACTAATATAGAATGTCATAAATAGACACCGAGCCATGCTTAATGACATATTCGAGATATTTGATGAAAGGACCGTATTTCACTAAGAGGCATATCACTTAAGGGCTTTGTCAAATTCTTTAATTGACTCTCTAACATTTAGGTAGTCATGATGTATTGCAAGATGCTGCTCATGATCTATAAATATAAATCAATTATCAAATTGATATTTGGTTAGGATTTATAATTATTGCCAACATGTTATAAGTCTAATGGGTCACACACATTAAGTGATATTTTTTGGATTAATAAGGATAATTAAATAAGTTGGACTTAGTTGAAAGAGACCAAAATAAAGTGAGAAATTAATTAAGTTCTTTAGGGTTATAAATTAATTTAGCTATATAAAAATGTTATATTAGCAAACTAAAACTCTAAGTCTCTAACCACTTTTCTACCACTTCATACAAATAAGAAAAGAAAAATAGTTTTTTTTGTTTGACAAAAATAAGATTCGGCAAAAACTTTGTCTTTTTGTTTTAGAAACAAAACTTGTTAGCATCAGTAAAACTCCTACCTTGGAGAAGGTCTTATTCAGTCACTATGTGAATTACTGTTAGAGGCCAAACACTTGGATGGCTAAAGATTTGACAAATCTTAAAGGTGAAGAAGCAAAGATTTTGATTTAATTGGCTCTTGATTATGATATATAGGACAAGGTATGTAACTCTTAAACTTATGAGCGTTCTTAATTAATTTGAAAGTTACATGAAAAACACCAACATTGATCCTATGAGATTTGATTGTTTCTCAGCTAGTTTATTATTCTACTGTGTTATAATTTTTAATTTTTGATTATTTTCTTATATGAGCATAAGGTCGAATCCCAGTAATGGCATTAGAGCCTTTGTTTCATATTTTTCATGTAATTTGCATGGTTGATTCTTGGTCATAATCAATGGGATTGATTTGTGTATTGATTTGGTATATATCAAATTTAAAGGCTTTCTTTAAATTTTGTTTTTCTATTTTAATTTAAATCTGGGCAGTATATAATTAATTCATTAAAACATGTTTTAAAAGTTTAAAATCATTTTTAGTTGAAGAATAAATGAATGGATTAAAAGGCTTGTAAAGCTAAGGTAAAATCGAATAGTCTTATGGTGTTTTAGGCCTAATGTGCCAAGTTTATGATTAGTTTTTAATTGTTAAAAAACTAGTTTTATCAAATTAAATTACTACATGTTTCAACTAAACTTGATTTTGTATGAAAAGGGTTTATAAAAATCATATTTTTGAGTTCCAAAACAATAAAGATTCTATACAGAAAATTTTGGATAGCTATGATCAGTTTTGGTGGCTTAATTCTTCATGAATTTTGTGTTTAATTCTTAAACACACTTGCTAGAAATTTTCAATAGCTTTTTCATGAGTTTGACTCATGATTTATGGAGTTTTAAGAGCCCTTAAATAGCATCTATTTTAATTTTAGGCAATTCATAAAAAAAAAATTATTTCTTACTTTAAAAGTAATTCCTAAAATTAAGGATAGTATTTTAATTTGGGGAATTCATAGGAAATAGTTTCATGCTTTACAAAAAATTCATAAAGTTATGTGATAGCATTGAACTTTCCTTAAATTTTAGTTTGACTAAAAGTTTTCAAAATTTATTAAGTTGCCATTTAGGTAACTTGAACAACATATAATTTAGGAAACTAATCCATGTTCTAAATATTAGAAATTAAAATGTTGTCTTAGATATATTTTAGGAAGTTTACCTAAAATAAAATGGTTTCAAAGATTAAAAGGAGTTTAAATTATGGAAAGAAGTAAAATGGAAAGTCTTAAAGAGGAAATTAGAACTAGCAAAGTCCATAATCATCATAGTAGTTGGCATGAGATCGATTTATTTTTCAATATATATATATATATGATATATGTGAAATGCGATAAATGCTATGCATGTCAAAAACACCAAATCAATGAAACCTTAATTAATGAATTATTAAATAAAATCTCTCATTAAAATATTAAGTCAAAAAGTTACCTTCCACCATATAACAAGATAAACAGGTTGCTCTTGTAATTGGAGGCTTGTTGAGTCACTCAAGGCCAAACTTTTACACAAGTACATTTGAGTTATTGGTTGATCTTACTCAATGAGTACCATGTTGTTCGAAAGTGTCACACATGACCACATAGTATTAGAGGTATAGTTAGGCAAAATGTATATGATACGTTTAGACAAAAAGTTGTCACCTAACTGATCTAGAAGTTTTATAAAATACAATTGGTATGCTAAGCTACTTACCTAATTGGTTTCCTTATAGCTTGTTGAGTCACTAAAGGTCATGGTGGGATGAAAATAGCGTAGCTTAATAAGTTCAAAGGCTAAATTTCTCAAAATAGTAAAGGAGGGCTATTATTTTGATAAAATATTGAGAATAATCATATAAGATTTTAAACCTTATCTTTATGATTATATAATTTTGTATTAATGAGTTATAATCATATATGTTGATTTATATAAGATATAAATCTATCATGGCAAATAGCTTATCACTTCGAAGCATAATTAATGCAAACAAGTTGACAGGCCCAAATTTCATTGACTGGTTTCATAATATCAAGATTATCTTGAAACAAGAGAAAAAGGCTTATATCCTAGATGGTCTTATTCCTGAAAACTTAGCGATGATGCTATAAATGAGGAAAATGAGGCCTATAGAGTTTACATGGATGAACTTGATCAAGCCACATGTGTGATGTTGGCTAATATGGCTCCAGATCTTCAAAAGTAACATGAAGCTATGAATGTTCTGGATATTATCCTAAACCTTAGAGAAATGTTTGATAAAGAAAGTCGCATAGAGAGATTTAACATTTCAAGGGAATTGTTTCAATGTAAGATGTTTGAGGGAAGCCAAGTATGGCCTCATGTGCTTAAGATGATAAGATATATCACTCGACTTAAGCAATTGGGTTGGGTTATGGATCATGATTTAAGCATAGACCTTGTACTTTCTTCGCTACCAAAGAGCTATTCACAGTTTGTGTTGAACGTCAACATGAGCAAGATTGAGGTAACCTTTTCAACCTTACTGAATATGCTCATGCAGGCTAAGAACACCATTATGAATGAGAAGCCTTTAGTTCATCTTATCTCTTTTAAGAAAAATAAACATAAGAAAAGAAAATTTATTAAGAAAGACAAGGATGAAAAGATATCAACTTCAAAAGGTATAAAACCGACTAGAAGAGTGGAGAAGGACAAAGACAATGACAAATGCCATTTCTGCAGCAAACTAGGGCATTGGAGGTGCAATTGCAAGGATTACCTTGAATCCATCAACAGGAAGAAACAAAAGGAAGCTTCCATATCAGGTATGAAGCATATGATGATTTATTTTTCACTACTTGGTATATGATACCTTACTCTTTATTAATGGTTTTAATATATATATGACATATTGAAGGAACTAATGACAAGGAGCAGTGAAGAGCAGGATCATAAAAAGGACAACCATAGTTGATGGTGATTAAGCTTGTTGACCTAGATTAGATTGTGGAACAATAAATAATTTTAGAAAATTGAATGTTTTATGGAATGATTGTCAAGATGAGATGTTTTTGGTTTTGGACCTATGGCTAAATATTTTATTTTATGTTTAGGAAACATAGATATATATTTTGCTAGCATAAGATGCTTAACTTATATATATTTATATATTTACATTACATCTCATTTTATTTTGGAATTATTCTAAATTATTTATCCTTAAGTATAACTTTGCATATATGATAATCAATACTAAGTCATAATGATAAGATTATTGTGATATATTTTTTTCTTTTGATTATGAATCAAAAAGGAAATTAGTGAGTTGACCTAGATAAAATTGAGTCATAACTCAATAAATTCATAATAGGATTATGAAAATGAAATCTTGGATCTAAATTAAGATTGTTTAGAACTAAATAACAATTAATTGTCATGATGAATTCATAAGAGATGAATTACAAAGCATTCCAAACCCAATTAATCGCATGAACTAAACTTTGAGAGGATTTCATGCCATAACCAATGATGAATGAGTAATGACATGTAAGTATACATAATAGTTATGGATATAACACCCCAAAGGAAAGTAAATAAGTTTACTTAGCAAGATTTTTATACATGATAGAAATAGTGGGAGCTAATGGCACTTTAAAGGTCAAGGTCATGAAATTATGAAATCCAATAGATAAGATCTATGCACAAAAATTGATTTAATGGGATGCATAAAGGTGCATAATTCATGAGATAAATCTATTAAATACAAACCATTAGAAGGATGCATATTAATGCACTACTCATGTAAGATGAGTCTACTAAGTAATCCAACATGAATGATTGGATAATAATCTCAATTCAATGTAATAAATTCAAAATAGTTGAATACATTAAAAAAGATAAACATATTTTGTGCACATCATTAGGTTCATGGGGGTAAGATAAGTTACTCATTAAAAGTGTATAAGATATATTTTCAGTCTAAGAAAAACAAAATGAGACTAAAAAGTTAGCGCCTAAAAAGGAATTCAACAAAAGAATTTAGGATTACATGTTAAAGGAGTTTAACATAGAGAGAATCCTAAATGTTAAAAGTGATATAAAGTCATGATTAAGCAGTTGTATTGGAGTAGTTCCAAAACAAGAGATAAGTGCATGATTATATCTATAATCAAATACAAATATTTTGTTTAGGCTACAAAAGAGGAGATATTTGGATCATTGGTTTGATGAACCAATAAATAATTCTGAGTTGTTAAAATAGCAACAAGAGCCATAATAATGGAATTAAGGTCTCATTGTGCTCTAAATTAGTGTTTTGATTATGACAATGGAGATTGTTAAACATATAAATTAACATATTCTCAAATATTGCAATTTGAGTTGTCTTCGTAGAGACACAATTGCTAAGCGAAAGAGTTTGATATTGGATACGTTAGCAATTAACTCAAGTCTAAGTGGGAGATTATTGGTATATGCCCTTGAGCCAATTGGATTGATCAAGAAATATATATATTGTTGGTGTATTTTCAAAATCAAAGGTTATGTCACATAATGAAAAGTTATTTTAGCTTAAAGGTTATGCCACATAAAACGACATAATGTGACTATTGGATTGTAGGTAGGTTTTCATGTGAATGGTTAGGTCTCTAGGTAAAATGACATCCAAAAGTTATGAGACAAATAAAAAAAAACACCATAGCTCAAAAGTTTAACTATGAAAAGTTATTGTTTCAAAATATAACTTAAAGTTTATCTTTTACGCAATGAATAATTGTTCTTTCATAAGATGATTATTGAAACAATACCTTTGTCCAAAAGTTGTGTCTAGCAAAATGTAAAGATGTCTTTTAGACAAAATAATACCTTAATGAAAGGGTTGTGTCATTAAAGAAAAGACACTTGCAAGCCTATATAAAGGGCTTGTTGCCAACCATTTTGATATATTAAATCAAAAACAAAACAAGAGCAGAAATATCAAGAGCAAGAAAAGTGTTGTGCTTTATTAACACAAACACTTAAGTTTCCATCAACTACAAAAGTGTCCAAATTTCTTATAGTCTACTTACTGCAGAAAGTCGACTATAAAGTTGAAAAACTTTGCAAAACCTTGAGTGTATCTTGCGATTTACTCTCGTAAAGCGCAAGATGTAGTTAAACATTGACTTCATTGTATCCTGAAGGCTATTCACATTGTTTCCCTTTGCAAACCGAGAGGTGGGGATGAAATAAGTCTTAAAGATAGTATCTATTGAAAGGCTCGCCTTTAAGTCAATTTTTTCTATTCCTTAAATTCAATCTAAACACCATTTGCACCAACATATATTGTCAATTCATGCATACTTAATTGCATAACTATTGGTGATAGAGGTTTTCCTTCATGTTAATGCCATAGTAAGGAGTTATTAAGTACTAATTGGATGAAGCCTATGAAACATAAAGGCCTTGTCAGAGAATTGTAAAGTTGTTACAATGATGAGATCACTATACATCAAAGCCATGTTTCTAAAATTGTTCCTAGTTATTGTATTGTCAAGACAAGGTATTGACAAATCTCAAAAACTGGTACATGTTAAGCCTCCTTACTTGGAAAGTAAGCAATCGATCTCATAAATTGAAGTATATGGGATACTTAAGAATAGTATGTAAATGCTTGTTAAAGAATAAGTTCACTAAACATGACCCACTATGAGAACTCCATTTGGTATTTTACTTAAGTGTCTATGGAATATGTTCTCATGTGATAGTCATGCAACTAGTTTGCAGACTTGAGACACTAGGTCATCTTGTATAAAGAATGACATACTTTGATTTCACCCTTATGGGTTTGGAGGCGATCAAATGTCTAAACAAGGTGTTTTTGGATATGCCATGAATCATGCAAAGGAGAATGAGTGGTCAAGAGAGGATTCATCACCCCAAGTGATATGAGGGGATGTGTCTCACTTGTTCTCAATTCTTGATTAACTTGTATAAAGTCTTGGCCAAGGCATGATGAATTGGAGGAAAGTTAGTTTCCTAAATTCATAAGGTTAGTCATAAATTATGATAACTAATATAAAATGTCAGAAGTAGACACCAAGTCATGCTTACTGACACATTTGAGATATTTGATTAAAGGACCGTATTACACTGAGAAGCTTATTATTGAAGGGTTTTGTCAAATTTTTTAATTGACTCTCTACATTTAGGTGGTCATGATGTATTGCTAGATGCTGCTCATGATCTATAAATATAAATCAATTATCAAATTGATATTTGATTAGGATTTATATTTATTGCCAATATGTTGGAAGCCTAATGGGTCGCATACATTAAGTGACATGATTGAGATTAAATAAAGATAATTAACTAAATTTGACTCAATTGAAAGAGACTAAAATAAAGTAAAAAATTAATTAAGTTCTTAGAGACTTAATTAAATTAAAATACAACTGTTGTATTTAGGGTTACAAATTAGTTTGGCTATATAAATATGTTATATTAGCAAATTAAAACTCTAAACCGCCAACTACTTTTCAGCCGTTTCATAAAAATAAAAAAAAGAAAAATAGTTTTCTTTGTCTATCAAAAATAAGATTCGGCAAAATTTTTTGGTCTTTTTAGTTTAGAAACAAAACTTGTTAGCACAAGTAAAAATCTTACCTTAGAGAAGATCTTATTTAGTCACTATGTGGATTATTGTTAGAGGCTAATCACTTGAGTGGCTGAAGATTTGACAAATCTTAAAGGTGAAGAAGTAAAAATTTTGATTTAATTGGCTCTTGATTACGATATTCAGAGTAATGTATGTAATTCTTAAACTTATGAGTGTTATTAATTAATTTGAAAGTTACATGAAAAATTCAAACATTATTCTAAAAGATTCGACTGCTTTTCTGATTAAAAACTAATTTATTAATGCGCTGAGTTATAATTTTTATTTTTCGATTATTTTTTATTTGAGTATGAGGTCGAATCTCAACAGTTTATATGTAAAACCATTGGATCTTGATGAATTACAAAATAGGAAGTAACTCTTTTCCATATTTATAATAAATATCCTAATATTCCAACTAAGACGTTGAAGTCAAAGAAGTCTCAACATTAGTGTTGTGCTGCTCACGTAAGTAAGACCAAAGTTGTACAATATGTAAATACCATACCCTGGCGCGTGTTATCGCAAATTCCAATGATAATAGAGCTCCAAATCTCTGAAAAGAATATTTCAATTGCTAATCAGCACCAAATGTGACTTCAAAGGGTCCACGATTATCACATAACGCACGAGTTACAGATTCTCTTGTGGAAAATTTTGAAGAGAAGCAGTGCAAAAGACTTTCTGAGGACATCCGTCCGATTCCTTTACCCCATCTTTTTTAGGTAATTAGTTGATACTTGATAGATTTGATCTATATCAATCAAACTTCAAAGTCAGGTGATAGATATGATTATGATTGACAATAATTAAACTGTGAAGCCCTCCTTGCCTTTATTAAATTTCAAACCTGAATCATCTATGGCTTCATGACAGTTAATAAAGCATATCCTTTAAGTTTCTTCGCCTTTTCCGTCACACGAGTTGGAGATAGTGTTGACTGCCAAATTTAATATTTATAAACTTTAAATTAATGGTTCTTGGTTTTATATCAATTGAAAGATAAGAGATGGTGATATCTACATCAACATCATTAGCTTATTATGCAGCAAAGCATCCATAGTTATCCTTAGTTTCTAATTAGTAGTTTAATTATAACAGATGTCATCAACGGAAACGACATGAGGATTAAGGCCAAACAAGGCCTCGTAGCGTTTTACTTGGACAGCAAATGATATAGTTCGCTTCATTGATCACGAAAAGTATGTTTCACTTGATCTATATGACTAGATAATGAGTTTTTTAAATAACACCAAGAACGATTATGTTTTCAAACAGGGGTGGGGTTTGTAGTTGATTCATTTCTTACAATGGATGATATTGTCATTAGAGAAAAGTAATATTAAATTGAAGTAAATTAGTCATCGTACCTTTTATAATCTTATCCTTCATCCACCTATGGCAATAATAAAAGAGAAATTCGATGATCAGTAGAAGAGCATGGACGCGCTCGCGTTTGTTAAAGGAAATGTGTACATGCTTAACGGAGCATGCGCAGGGCGTGCTTGACTTTTGACAAACTGGAACCCATAACTTTTCGTACATAAATGACTTGACAAAAGCTTACAATGAACCCAGATTGAACCCTACCAGCCATCAAAATCTTGAGTTGGACCCACTGAAAATTTTCTTCAACACATATTTTTGAGGTGAGAAAAGCAATCATTCAAAGATTTGACTCCACAATCTTAAAAAGTCAGACGAATCTCTTTCTCCTAGATTGCATTTTCCATTTTTCTACATCTGGGCCTTCTAGGTTGCTGTCCCTATCTATTTGATCCATCAATTGTTAGCAACCATATAAGTATATATACTTTCGAGTCAGGAACGTGGTAACTACCTACAAGCGCTGTTCTTTCTTGGAGTAATTCTACCTTTTCCTGTATTCCTGAAAAAACTTGAAAAAAAGTCTTGGGTATTAATTTGTTTACTAATGGTTTTGAACATGATTAATGTGCCTTCTTCACCGTTTCTTGTCCAAGAATGAATGAGTCTAATCAAATATAAATGCGGCTGAAATGATAGACGACAACATAGTACACATCGTGTACAAATAATTAAGTGGAAGAGGGAAAAAAATGTGTTCATCTAACAATTCGTTAAATTCATCTGCATTTAGAGAAGTAAGAGAGATCAAGCTCATCATGACGATGGTCATTATTTTCAACAGTCTGTCACTCCATTTTCAACTTTTATACTTTGTGTATGACCAAAGGTGCATCTCAAGCTACCTCTGCAAATCTTTCCACTTTCAAATGGCCTTTTTTGCATGCCATTTTTGAACGAAGCTCTATGAGATCAATTCATTTGATCTCTTGATTCAAACTAGAAATAGTCTTTCAAATGAAAAGTTGGATTCAGTAAGATTTTTGTACTCTATTAGTCTTTTTTTTTTTTGCTTAAATTATTTTGGTTGTTCAAAATCTCATTTTTTTAGTTATTCAATGCTTAATAAATTTAATTTTTTATGTTTTAAACTTATTGTGTATATTTTTTTATAATAAAAACAGTCATATACCATTTTATAAGAAAAGTTTAAATTTTAACATGAAATACAAAATTCAATTTCCGTTCTCAATTTTACAATGAAAGAAAATGAGACGATTAAAGTTTTTCTTGTCATCTAAATATCATTTCAACGTCAAAAGTATTACAGTATTACATCGATACTCGATATATCATCATTGTTGTTTACGTATGGCTTTGACCTAATTGGTTAAGAGACAAAAATGAGATGACAAAAAACAGTTTAACTTACAGCTGTTTTGTAATATTTATGGACCATGCCCCCTCACCCTTTTTTTTCCAAAATATTTATTTCATATATGGAAGTTTGGAAAGCCAAATGGGGATCATATTGTCTCAAACTTAATATCAAATGTTACGTCAAAAAATTGATTTGATATGTATAAGACTACACAATGCGGCCGGGGTCTGGCTGTAATAAAAAAGGTCTTAGGAGATAGCACCTGCCATCGATGGAAGATTGGGGGGATGCGCTCGTTACAAACTTTCGCAAAGGTGGTTTATATGAGGGATAATATAAGAATTTATATTATATCACCGTCATTTTAATACGTGGCTTCTTGGACATGCCACCACATTGTCTTGAAAGGTCCCAAATAATATCGAATTTTTACCCTATCACCTTATGTAGGCGGCGCTATTTCCATGCTCTTATAATTTTACTTCTTTCATGCAAATAAGTCAAATTTATATGGAGAGTCCATTTACCTAGCTACTAACGTGATAACATATTTGTGTGGAAGAAACAAAATTATATATATTTATAATTTATGATGTTTAAAATATTTTTTTTTAAGTTTTTGAAAATACTAAAACATCGATTATATAAACTATGTAAATTGAGAATAAGGATTGAAGATGTCATTCATTATTCTTTGAAATTCTGATGATGTATTTTTAAGTCCAAATGGTGTAACATTCTATTTATATTGGTCGAAAGGGATAGTAAATGTTTTATATCTTTCATTTTCTTTGATATGGATTTGCCAAAATCTTATTTTCATGTCAAATTTTGAAAAAATGTTTGCATTACAAAGTTTTTGTGGCAAATCTTTTTTATTTAGGATTGGGTATTTGATCCATTTTAATGCTTTATTTACTGGTTTGTAATTAATTACTAGTTTCAGTGTTCCTCTCTCAAGCTATTCCTTCTTTATGATATAGAAGGCAAAACAGCTTTAGGTTGAACTGCTTTCCCTTATGAGTTTTTTTATCTAGAAGATCTTGTATTGCTTTTTTACAAAATGCCTTCATTTTGTTCATTTAAATTGGTCAAGCTTTGGTGGGAATTTGTTTTTCATCAAAATCCCTTGTGTAAGGTAGATCAGCATCATGTTTTTTTCTATCCCAAAAAGCATTGGGAATGTCAAAACAAATTGTTACTTCAATTTCTTTTCTAATTGTTCAATTCTTTGTCAAATAATTTTTTTGTTTGATTGTTCATTCATCCTTTTAAAAGACATGTCTTCTTTCAAATAAGAATTTTTTTTTGTTTGTGATGTATTAACGACTTTATCTTTCTTGAATGAACCGACAAAGATTTTAGTAAGTTAAGATTTCTTCTTTTTGGTTTTTCTATAAAGGGGAAAATTATTTTGGTGTTTAGCACTTTAGTAACGATTACTTGATCTGATCTATAACTTTGTATGGTTTGAGTACATATATGAATGGCTTGCCAAGTATGAAATTTTGCATTATATCTTTTACCATTAAAAACGGTATTTTGAATTTGATTTCGATGTTACACATCTTTGCATTAGGAATATTATATGTGATTCTCAATTTAACAACATTGGCAGCTTTAAGACCTTATAATGTTTTAGTATAATATTTGGTTGGAATTATTCCTTCCTTGATACAATTTTGGTCTGCACTTGTATTAAAAAGTGTTATTGTTTCTAACTGAAATTCATTGTTGATTAAAAGGTATATTGTATTGCAGTATCTTTGTACTGACCCTTTTGTGAGAATCATTATATACACCTATGAATCTTCCGATTCTATTTCGAGATCTAAAGAAATTTCTATTGAAAATTGTGAATGTTTCAAACTTTTCATTTGGTTTTTGATTTATTTTTGTTCATTCCTAAGTTTGGAAGTTTCTATGTTTTGTCATTTGATTTTTATTTGTAATTCTACATTTGTTATTTGCCTAGGTTTTGAAGATTCATATTTGTTAAATATGATATAAAGGATATTATACATTTCTTATTGGTTCTGAATTGTTGTTCTTTTTGTTTTCTCTTTCATTTGAAGCTTTAATTTCTCAAGTTATTCTTTTTTGAGTATTAAGTCTTGAATTTTATTAATGATTTCGATAATAAGTTCTGAGTCTTTTGTCAAGACATTAATTTGTTTTTCATTATCTATTGAAGATTAGGGAGTAGCTTGTATTTCATCTATTTGGAACTCATTTGTAGATTTTTTGCTCTCTGTTATCTCACAATCTAACGTTGTTGATTCTAATAGGATTTCATTAACTTTTTTTTTTGTTAGAAGTGTTAACTCAATGTAAATATGGCAAAAATATCTAAGAGGAGGATGAATTGGATTTTAAAAATTTTGAAAAATGAAAATCAATTAGCTATAGTTAACTATAGTGAACTTATAGTCGATCCTTGACCAGTAACATGTTTTCAAAATTAGTGAGAAGAGTTCCAAAGAAGATTTTGATAAATGTGCAAATCTTGAGGAAGTCTACTTAATCAAGCATAGGCAAATGATCATTTTTATGATGCCTAAAATGTTTCTTAAGTACAAATCAAATAAGTGTAGCGCAGGAAAAATATTTCCAAGAATAAATGAGTAGTGATGAGGAAAAACCTATTCAATAAAGAGGCAAACCAATTATGAGAAGCATATGAAATCAAAACATAAGCAATTTGTAAAAAAAGTTTGTGAAATCAAGCATAGCAATTTAAAGCAATGATAAAAATGAAGATACATGACTTTTATAGAGGCTCGGCTTTTTCAAATTCCTACGTCCTTTCCCTTAACAAGCTAAGGAGTTTCAAATGCACTTAAGGAATCATGCTTTCTATGAGGTCAAGCATTAAACCTTCACAATGGCATTTCACACGGGCAACCATAACCCTTTCAATGCCTTTTAATGGGAGTAAGCATAACCCTCACATTGGCTTTTTTAGGGCTCAACCATAACCCTTACACTAACTTTTCAAACCTATGTGAGAACTTTTACAAAGAATAGTAAGAGTACCTTTAAAAGGTAGATTTTTCTAGTTTAATACAATAAGGAAGAATGTCTAATAATGAGTATAAAAATACAATATAAAGATTTGAATGAAATCGAAAAGAAGATTGTAGCTCAAAAATGCCTTTTTTTTTTCTCTTTCTTTCAAAACTATGATCCTAAAGAGTTTAGCCTTTTTCTTTCTTCTTTCTTACTTTGAAATGCTTCCAGACAGTCTTTTTTATAGTTGAAGAAGTCTTCGAGCTCTTGGAGGTGATTAAATCAAGAAACTAGATGTTTTCCTTTTGAATGTTGTGTCTAACAGTCATCTATAATCTAGTATAGAAGTTATCTAGTCGATCCACTTCTAAAAAACTTGTATTTTTGACATCAGAGCTTAAAAGGTTGACTATAGCTGTTAAAGGGTTGACTGTGGCTTCATTTCTTCATGACTTTCATTAATCTTCCTATAAGGTTGACTTTAGAATTTATAAAGTTGAAAATGGTTGTGTATTTTTCAAGTTTCCTTATCTGATCTTGCTTGTTTTGCCATAAGATCGACCTGTCTAGCTCTAGGATTCATTGGAGCTTTGTTTCTTCAAGATTCCTTAATATTTTAACATGTAACTTTGGCCATATCTTCCTTGTGATCAAATGTTAGGTGATGATTGAGTTTCTTGACTTGAAGCAAGCTTGGTGTAGTGTAAATTGATTATCTTTGAATGCTTTGAGATAAAAACTCCACCACTTGTGAACCTAACTTGTAATTTTAACATCTCAGGGATAAATGTTAAAAAGATCATAAACTCATATAACTAAATCATACAAGCTTATAGATATAGTTTCATAACTTCTAGATTCAAGCTAGTAATTATGTAAGCAAAAATGCATGAGAGTTAAATTGTTTCAAAAACTTGTCAAGAATCACTCAAATAATGTTGAAGCAAATTTGATCATTTTTACATAATCAAAACTATAATCATTTTAAGGCTAACAAGTTAAATTTCTTCATCAACATGAAGCTCATTGATCTTTCTATTAATTTTGCAACCTTTTGAGATGTGACCAAATTTACCACATTTGTAGCATTTTATTGTTTTATTAATTTTGTTTTCTATCTTTTGTTTTTGTTTTTCTTTCTTATTTTTTGTGTTTTGTTTTTTCATAATAATTTGGGGTAAGTTTCTTATATTTCTTTTGTTTTGGTCTTTCATTAATTAGCAAGGAATAAAGAGTTCTTTAAAGTAAAATAACAAGGGAATAAGGTTTTAGGTCCTTATGAGCCTTAAGCATAAGATAAAGCATATCAACCCAAAATCATAGTTCTTTAACCTTAACACAATCAAAATCAACAATCAATCCATATCTTAAAAATCAAGCTACCAACCATACACAATATATACTAAAATTTCTTCCTCACAACATAGACGAGATAAGCCAATCCCTTGAGACCATTTATGAAAGACAACCCGAGTGAAGAAAAAACATGACAACCCATCTCAGACACATACCTTGTCATTTTTAGAACCATAGTGAAAGTGCAATAGCATGAAATCCTCATAAAACCATGCCAGTCCTTGAAAACCATAAGCATACAAAACCAAGAAGCAAAACCATGAATAATCAAGTTAGCAAATTAACGTCTCACAAAAACAATATAAAATGTCTCATGATGAATAACACCTACCTCCAAACTTGAATTCTATCGACTTTGATTGAGTTGTGATAGAAGTTAGATGGGGCGCAAGAAAGAACACACTTGGTAATAAGATTTAAAAACATGATATATAGAATGGAGACAAAAGAAAGGTTCAACTTTAAGAACTTCCAAACAGTTGGGACAAGTACATCCATCCCACATTGATAGCTTGGCTAGTACCATTTTTTGCCAACTTTTTAGCCTTTCGATTTCATTTCTTTAAAGTATGAACATTCTATCATTCTTAGACTAGAAAATGGATTTGTAAAATTTTGACTAGACCTCACATATCTTATAATGATTATTCGATCACTAAAACATTGTCTTACAATACTATGTTGAAGTCTAATGTATATATTATTTCCAGTTTACACTTAATTATATGCTTTCAACACTAAAGCTTCACTACCACAATGTATTAAAATTGATGACATTGGTTTTGGCCATAACAGAATTTCTTAGAGTAAATCCCTTAACTAATTTGCTATTTGAGTGGCAAACTCTAAGTATATAAACTTTGCTACCATGATGGAATTGGCTTCACATAATTATTTCTTAAAACCCTAAGAAGAACCCCAAGAAACAACACCCCCACTAATTGTAAAAATCCAACCCATAGTAGAGGTATAACTTTTCTATTTGAATTCAAACTTGCATCTATAAACGCTTCTAGAATCAAAGGAAAACCTAAATAACAAATGCCATAGTTTATTGTACTCATTAAGTACTTTAGAACTCTATGAACTACATATAATGTAGTTTACTTGGATTACTTGTACATTAACTTAGCCTTCTAGCTACAAAAGCAATGTTTGGCCTTGTACACATCATATCATTTATTAAACATCGAATTACCCTTGCAAATTCTAGTTGTGCTATTGACTTGTCTTTGTTTGGTACTAGCTTAGATTAGAATCATAAGGAATAGATATAGGCCGACAATCTAACTTACCAAACTTCTTTATGATCTTTTGAATGTAATGAGATTGACAATGTTATGCCATTATAATCTCTCATTATTCTTATACCAAAAGTAACATCTATCACACCCATATCTTTCATGTCAAAATTGTTGGACAAGAACCTTTTTATATCCTCAACCTCTTACAAGTCAATACTAAGTATTAACATTGCATCAACATCCAAACAAATGATGGCACCTTTGCAATTATTGAATTTACTATAGACACATTGTCATATTGATTAATCTTGTTTGATGTTAGTGTAGTAAGCTCAATGCACAATGTATCGAGAAAAAGGGTGAATTGATACTTAAAAATTTCTTTGAAAAACAAGTACAAAAATTAAGACTTTTAGCAACCAAAAATTTGTTTCACGTAAAAAACAAAGTAATAGATTTTCGTAAGATAAATGCAAGCAATAAACCACAATACAAAAAATTAAAATAAAGACAAAAGGTTTTTATAGTGGTTTGGCTTTCTCTAGTGCCTAGATCCACTTCCTTGGAACACTAAGGAATTTGGAATCCACTCAAGGAAATCTGTTTTTTATGGGATCAAGCATTAAACCCTCACAACATTTTTTCATGGGAGCAACCAAAACCCTCCAACCATGATTTTTAATGGGCTTAATCATAAACTCATTAATAGCTTTCAAGGTTAAGTTAGAACCATTACAAAAGGAGTACAAAGTGTAGCAAGAATGCCTCTACAAAAGGTTGGGTGCTAGAACTTTTAGCTTGAGTGTGAAAAGAAGAAATATTAGCTCAAATAAAGTAAGTATAAAATTTTTCTAAGCTTGGTGGAAGATTAAAATGAAGGCTAGCGAGGAAAGATAAGTTTTAGAGTCTCTCTAGGGTTTACAACGGTATATCTTTGGTTATCTCTTACTTCAAAATGAATAAAGGGCTACCTTTTATAGTCATAAGGATGTTTTAGAGCTAATAGATACAAGTTTGAATTAAATTAGCCCATTACTGAAGCTTGATGGTCAACGACAACTCTCTTAGGGTCGACTATGTTCTTCCAAAATCTCAAATTAGGGTTCCATAGTCAAGTGTAAGCTTCCTCTACTCGATCTAATTCTTAAGAGCATGCATCTTTCAAATCTGGGCTGAGGTAGTAAATTATGGTAACTTGAGGGTCGACTATGGCTTTGAAAAGCTTCACTTTTTGAGCATCAGATTCCTCAAGGATGACTATATAGATGTTAGGGTCGACTATGGCTTTGAGACACTTCATTTCTATGTGCTTTTTGCTTTGCCAATGTCAACTATGGCTTCTGAACACTTCATTTCCACATGCTCTTTGCCTCAAGGTCGACTATGGCTTTGTGTTTTTCATTGTTTTCCATTCATTCTGCCATTGGATCGACTTGAGCTTTTCTAGTGTTGACTCTTTCCTTGTGTCCTCAAGATTTTTGGACTTTTTTGTGTTTTTCTTCAACTATTTCTTCCTTGCCTCTTTCTTGTAATCAAATGTTAATTCAAGGCATGTTTGTTCTATATTGACTTAGCTAAAGATTCATTATTTGAAAGCTTTTATGATGCTTTCTAATCATGCATGACTTTTCAAAGAATTGTGCAACTTTAGGGGATGAAATATATGATTAAGACAATTTCAAATGCTTGCCATCAAAGCCAAGATATTATGTAATTTTTGTCAAATCAAAACATAGTATAACTCAAGGATAACAATCTCCTTGTTTTTGATACGACAGAACATGAACATATTGCATTTGAAATTTCTTGAAAACTCTTTTTAACTCTATTAGTCTTGAAGCCCTTGTTTTGAAAACACTTAAGTTTATGTGAAAAGGCTATAAGAAACGAATAGGAACTTTTTAAAAAATTTGCTCCTTCAACTTATGCATGAAGTTTAAAATGTTTTCAAAAGATTTTAGCTTTATCAAAAGTAGTAAAGCATTTCAATATGCTCATAAACCTTGTCCCCATTTTCGTTATATAAAAAAGGAATAGAAGTATGAGCTTTAAGCACTTAAACTCAAGAAACAATGGCTAGTGAAAATCATCAAGTATAGATAAGCATTAAGGCGAATAAAAAACTCTAATAATCAATCTAAAGTCATGAGATATATTTCTATGGAAGATATTCAATTTAGAAATCAAGAAATATATCCATTCATCATAGTTGGAAAGCAATAGATTAAGATATATTTCCAATCAATATATTCAATCAAGAAGCAACATGTACTATAATCAAGAGAACCACATATGTATATATCCATGATCAAAGTGCAAAGTTTTTAAGGTACATGATCATAAAAATAATCAATCAAATAGTTCATTATAACTTTTAAACAAGTAAGTGAATCAAACAATTAAGTAAATTGATTAACAATTCAAATAAAAAATATGCAACCTAATCAAGGCATATTCATAAAACCTAATTCTCCTTTAATCTTATAAACAGCTTCCATATCTAATTGGTTAATAAATGTATTACGCAATTGGTTTAGAGCATTTACATATTTTAAAACTATATCTTCCTTTTTCACATGATCTCTAATGGAATGATGTTTAATTTCAATGTGTTTTGTTCTATAGTGGTGAAAAAGATTTTTTGTGAGGTTAATAGAGCTAGTGTTGTCACATTTAATGGGAATCTATTTCATTGTAATGCCATAGTCCTCTAATTGTTATTTCATCCAAAAGATCTAGGCATAACAACTACTAGCTACTACATATTCAGCCTTGGTGGTAGATTGTGCTAACTATTTTTCTTTTTAGAGAACCAAGATATAAGCATTTTCCTTAAAAATTGACAAGTATAGGAAGTACTTTTTCTATCTATTTTACAACCTCCAAAGTCACATTCGAGAAAGAGTGTAAGTCAAAAGAGGAATTCTTTAGATACTAAATACCTAAACTAGATGTCTATTTAAGGTACCTAAAGTTTTATTTTGTTGCACTTAAATAAGACTCTTTAGAAGATGATTGGAATCTGGCACATAGATTTATAATAATGCTTATGCCGGGTCTACTTGTGGTAAGATAGAGCAAAGAACCTATCATTGATCAATAAAGTGTAGGGTCAATACGTGTACGTTGTTCATCAATGTCTAGCTTTGTATATGAGCCCATTTGAGTATAGTAGGATTTAATTCCTACCATTTTAAATTTGTTAAGCATGTCTTTTGTGTATTTGGCTTGATTGATGAATGTGTCATCTTCTCTTTGCTTTATTTACAATCTTAAGAAATAGTTAAGCTCACCCATCATGCTTATTTCAAGTTCACCTTGCATTACTTTGGAAAATTCTTGACAAAGAGGTTCAATAATAGCACCAAATATTATTTCTTCAACATATACTTGTACCACTAAATGATCTTTGCCCATTCTCTTAATGAAGAGTGTTTTATCTAAATTACCTTTATCAAAGTCTTTGTCAATCAAGAATGTAAAAAGTGCCTCATTCAAGCTCGAGGAGCTTATTTTAAACCATACATAGCCTTTTTAAGTCTAACCACATGGTTAGGAAAGGTTAAACTTTCAAAACGAAGTGGTTGTTCTACATGTAGCTTTTCATTAATTTTCCCATTCAAGAAAGCACTCTTGACATCTATTTGAAATAATTTAAAGTTCATGTAACATGAAAAGGCTAATAACATCCTAATGGCTTCTAACCTAGCCACGGGTGTATAAGTCTCATCATAGTCTATTCGCTCCTCTTAACTATATCCCTTAGCTACCAATCTAGCTTTGTTCCTAGTTATATTGCCATGTTTGTCTATCTTGTTTCTAAATACCCACTTTGTACCTATAATGGGATAATCATGTGGTCTAGCCATTAGTTCCTAAACTTGACTTTTCTCAAATTGATTTAATTCCTCTTACATTGGTAAAATCTAAATTTCATCATTTAATGCATCATCAATGTTTTTAGGCTCAATTTGAGAGATCAAGGTAACATACTCACAAGCATGTTTGGCTCTTGTTCTTGTCTTTACCTATTAAGTGGGATCACCAATAATCTTGCTTTCATCAACTTTTTTTCTTACCATGGGGTAGGTAAGCTCCTTTTCCTCAATAATTTTTTTGATATGTTGCTTGTCTTTTTGTGGTGCCTTTTCTCCTTCTTTGGATCAGTCTTTACTAAGTTCAAGCCCTTCAATTTTCTCTTGAAGAATGCCTACATCATCATCATAATCCTTTTTCTAGAAAAAGGGTTAGAATCATCAAATAACACATGTATTAACTTTTCAACCACAATTTTTCTCTTGTTAATTACTCTATAAGCTTTAGAGTTTAAAGAATAGCCTAGAAAATTTTCTTCACCATTTTAAGCATCAAATTTCCTTAAATTATCTTTCCCATTGTTCAAGACATAACATTTGCAACTAAATGGTTGAAAATATGCAATTTTGGGTTTTTTACCTTTATAAAGCTCATAAGGTGTCTTATTTAGCATTGGTCTAACCATTACCTTATTTATGATGTAGCATGAAGTATTAATGGCTTCAGCCCAAAGATATCTAGGTAAGTTATTTTCACATAACATAATCATAGCCATTTCTTTTAAAGTTTTATTCTTCCTTTGGACTACATCATTTTCTTGTGGAGTTCTAGAGATTGAGAAATTATGACCATAACCATTTTTATCACATAATTTTTCAAAACCTAAGTTTTCAAATTCTTTGCCATAGTCAGTTTTAACATTTGAAATGACATACCCTTTTTCATTTTCAAATTTCTTACAAAATGATGTAAAAACTTTTAGAGCTTCATCTTTGTGTGCAAGAAAGTAAACCCTTGCAAACCTATTATAGTTGTCAACAATTACCAAACCATAGTTTTTCCCACCTAAGCTTATGGTTTTAGTTGGGCTAAACAAATCTATATGGAGAAGTTGAAATGCCCTAATTGTAGTCACAGTCATTTTGGATTTAAATAAGACTCTCTTATGTTTACCTTTTGCACAAGCATCACAAAGTTTATTATTCTCAAAAATTAACTTAGAGAATCTTACCACAAGATCTAAAGATGACAATTTAACAAGTTTGTTCAAACTAACATTTACAAGTTTCCTATGCCACAACTAAGCATTCTCACTCTTCCTAGCCATGAAACATACATTATTTGAAGACAATTCATTAAGATAAACATCATATGTATTGCCTCCTCTTTGACTAGCAAAAAGGATTTTATTTATCTTAGCATCTATAATATGACAAATTAAGGCTTTAAAAATGATTATAAGACCTTTATCACGAAGTTGACTAACACTTAACAAATTATGCTTGAAACTACAAATAAATAAAACATTTTCAATCTGAGAGGAATAATTTTTATCAACTATACCAATACCTCCAATGTGACCTTTTGAGTCATCACAAAAAGTTACATTGCCTCCCTTCCTTGGTCTCAACTCTTTGAATAGTTGCTCGCTACTGGTCATGTCTCTAGAACATCCACAATCAAGGTACCATTTCCCATTTTGTTGTGCTCTTTACTTCAAATATTTATGTTATTTCTTACAGCTATCGATTGACATAAGGCATGGATTTACATCATCATTATCTTCCTCACCTTAGGAGTAATTATCATCATCAACCCATGTACCCATCATTGCCCTTTTCTTGAGATTTCTTGAGATATTCTATGAAATTCCACCTTGATGTTCTATGTTATGTTAGGAAATCCTTAGATGAGCTGTGGACATCTATCACTTAATTTTGCTTATTGGTTATAATCCCTTCCACATATTCTTTTATCTTTAGTTAACTGTAACTATGAAATAGAAATTTTTCAAACTCTGAAAGGGGTTCAAATATGATATTTTTATAAACAATCTTTTGAAAATAAAAAATGGTGATAATGGTTCTTTTGATATTTAGATAACCAAAAATGATATTTTCATAATTTTTGTAGGACATTTGCAATGGAAAATGGAAGCCATAAATTTAATTTTAGTCAAACTTTTTCAATTTTGTTCTTGAAACCAAAATTTGGATTTTGATTCTTTTGAATTTTGATTTTTTTTTATATTTTTATTGAATCCAAATATGGGTGTTTGTTTTGACATTAAATATCTTAAGTAAATAAAGAGCAAAAGGAAAAAAATAAAAATGAGGACACCTCGAGTGTATTCTGGACAAAATCTCTCAATAGATGGTAACCTAAGAGCTTTTTAAAGGACCTTAAAGCCCATATATTGATAGTTGGATGACATCATTTTTTGAAAAATAAAAAGGGTAAAAATGTATTTTCACATCCTACACAATAAAAAATCACATTCTATGAGGGTTATTAGCTTTTAGCTAATTTTGGAACTTATTTCTCAACCTATTTTTTGCTCAAATCCCATAATTTTTTTTCAAAGATTTGAGCCTGGTTATGAGTTTTACATGTCAAGGTGACATTTTCCACATTTCAAATCTTTAAATCTTGGATTTTTAGTTTTGAATAAACTATTTTTTGTTCCAAATTTATTGATTCCTTTAAACTAAAGGATTTTGATGGGTTTCCTCCCTGTTTAGAGCTCTCCTAAGATATGGATGATGAGTTTATGAATTTAAATAAATAAGTATTTAAAGAGTAGTAGATTTAATCTAGAAAATTACTTTTAAGTGAACCTAAATAGTTTTGAATTATCTTAGAATGATTGTTTATGTGATTTTTAGACTAAGTATTGATTGTTGGATGTTTGGGAACTATTGAAAATCCAAGGAATTTATTGGAGTAGAGTTGGATTGTTGGTAAAAGTCAACTTTTCAAAGGCCAGTGGATGCTATTTTTTAAGTATGTTATACAGTAAAGTTAGCATGATTTAGCAACTAGTTTTATTTGCACAATTTGAATGTTATGATAAAATCGACAAATCTTATTGGTTGTGCACAAATGATTTTGCAAAGGTTTTCGAATCTCTTATGTAAATAAATATCTTTATTACATATTAGTTTTCAACAAGGGGGCACAAGCCCTTTTCAATGTTTTCCATCAAATACTCCTCAATGGATGTATGTTGCAAGATTGGTGCATGGCTAAATAGAGGCCTAGGTGGGATAATAGAAATGCACCTAATTGAATATGAATGTTGATGACATAATGCTCACAAGATGTGACAAATGTGAAAGTGGATGTATAGGTTTCCACCATTTCAAGATTCTTGTAAATGTCATGATTTGCTATTTGATGCTTGATCTTGGAAGGATCTCATGCAAATGTTTAGTTGTGTGATTGATTGAAGTCTGGTGTGGGGGTAAGAGTACCACAAGGTCAAGATTAGTGAACATACTATCTCCACCCCTTATAAAATCCTAGTGTTGGGGTAATAATACCACAGGGTTAAGATTGGTGAACATGCCATCTTTTCCTTTTATGAATCTCAGTTTAGGGTAAGAATACTACAAGTTCAAGTTAGCCAAACATATCATTTTTCCTTTCCTTAAGCTCAATGTGGGGGTAAGAGTACCATAGAGATGAATTGGGTGACAGTACTCATTCTCCCCTTATCTTGTTGATGTTATGATTTGATATATTAATCGTATAATGTGTATTGTGATGCAGATGACTAGTATTTGATGATTATTGTGCTTATGTGGAAATGAGGATGTGAATTATGATTGGTTGATACGTTCATGTTATGAATGAATGATGTTGAACACGTGAGTCCGAGAACTCCTCTTCGATTTCTCCTTGCATATATTTTGTAAGTAGTGCTTTATATATTAATTCATTTTTATGCAATTTCAGTTTCAAATGATGGAGTTGGATCTAAGTACATTGATGTGTTTATTTAAAGCATGGATTTCAAAAAAATTTCATTTATAAAAGAAGCAAGCAATCCAATTACACAAGCAGAAAAACACATCATTCATTTTGCAAGTAACATAATCACATCCTAAAAGTAGGAATCTATTAAAGTAAGATAAAACATACCTTTCATTTTGTGATTTTTGTTTTCGGACACTACTAGACCAATAATAGATTTCTCAACCAAATAAATTTACAACTTATTCTTTAATAATGCTTTCAACTTGAACCTTGAGTTGACAAGATGCAGAATGCTAGACTATAAAATGGCAACTGATTTTATCTCTCTTTCTTTCCTAAAATTAATGGCTATTTTTCTTTCAAAAAATTTGCAAAGAATAGTAGAGAGGTAGAGAGGTACGACAAAGTTAGGAGGAGGAGGAGAAAAGTAATAAGCTGAAACTTTTTACAAGAAGATATGTATGTTTCTTATCTTTTAATCTCTTCTCCTTTTATTAAAACTTTTGCCTTAAAGGTATAGTCAAAATCGAATAGCTTTGAATCAATCTTGACTATCCATTTAGAGTTATAGATGCATCAAACATGTTACACAATTATCAAAATTAAAATTAAAGAATAAATAATTTAATTCTTTAATTATCATTTAGAGATCTTGATAAAATAAAACTCCATGTTGAATAATAACTCTTACTTTAATATTATCCATCTTTATTAAAAAAATTAATAATAAATAAAAGAGTGATAGTCAAACATAGAGTTTCCTTTATCAACATACACATCTAAATTCATTCTGCAAGAATCCTCTTAACATTCTCTTAATTTAAAACAACTATTGTCTTTAATTAAGACAAAATAAAATATTTTGTCTAAATTGAGCCAAACATGTTTTCTTGTCTAGATTAAGACAAAACATTTTTTTCTTATTTTAAATTAAGACATACATGTTTTTCCTGTCTAAATTAAGAAAAAACAAGTTTTTTTGTCTAAATTAAGAAAAAATGTTTTCATGTCTAAATTAAGATAAACATGTTTTCATGTCTAAATAAAGACAAAACATGTCTAAATTAAGACAAACTTGTAAAAGCTGCCATTTTTGCACACAAATTTAATTAATAAAATAAAACATGCATTCCAACTTAAACAAGTTGAATTCTATAAAGCTAAGTGGAGAATCTATTTGGACGTAGATATTCCAAGCTCCAATAAACGTAAAATTATTCGTAATCTCATTAAAGATAATTGAAGCTTATTAACCATGAGATCACTTCACCATAGATTCATGGTTGCACTCTTGGATTAACTATAATTACAAAAAATGATCAATACTTGATATTAATTATTTGTTGTCCAATTGCAAACCTTATGTTGTGAACCCTCATAACCATCAAATGACCAAAGGGGAAATTATCATTTTAACCTTTATGTAGTCTCAAATTTCATCCAATTAGTGATTCAATACTTTAGATCCAATCTTTTGAGTATCAATATGTGATAAGTAGCTAATTCATCAATCCACTAGGCCTAAATTCATCACTAATCTACCTAAAATCAGTCAAAGAAATGTTAATGCCATGAAATCCACTATTTTGATATCTGTTCTCAAATGTTCATCTCGATCATAATCCTAACATACAGAGTTTAGATCAATGCTATATAATCATCATGCCCCACATATATTAAAGATTATAATGAGATAAATATGAGTCCACTATCCATAAGGATTCCAGTTCTACTATAAGCAAATGCATGAGTGTGAGATTAATATTTAAGTAATGGTTAAACTTAAATTTGATGCTCACTTGATTCCAGTTCATGTTATAGTGTCATTACTCAAAGTCAACCATTTTGATCATTTAAGACTCATCATTCCTTTGAAGATAACAGCATTAGTTTTGTTGGAAGTAAACTGGACACTACAACCTTAACCCAATAAAGTGACCAGCTTTATTATATCGTTGTGAACAACTTTTAGATTCAATTAAAATACATGTCTCTTATGTATGACTCTTCATAGAAATATATTTTAATATTTTAGTAGAATCATGGTACCTTAATAACTAGATAATGAATGCTTACTTAACATAAACTCTTCATCTTTTTATAAAAATATACTTTCATTATAAATAAATGAAATGAAATTAAACATGAGAATATACTTACTTTCTAGGGCACCATATTTTTAAATTTCGAACATCAAATGCATTTATGGAAATGTTGAAATGAGTTCATTATCATTGGAATGATTTATACAAATATCTTGTATTTTTGCAAAGTATGGTTTATTGCGAAACCTCTCCCCCCTCGGCTTGTCCTCTTCCTTGTATCCTTTCACGGAGTCTTTGTGCCTCACCTATTATTTTTCCTTATTTTATTTTGTAGATCAATAGCTTGCTTGTCTAGCGACTTGTGGAGTAATAGCCTAGTTTATTCGTGGTAGGTGTGGTAAAGCTTTCCTTCTAACCTTTAAGTGATAGTACACTTCACAGTGTGTCAAGGCGAGTCAAGTCTTTAAACTATTATGTTGATAATGAATTTTATTATGTAAATAAATGTTGATATATTCAAACTTGTTTATGCTTCCACACATTATGTTGAGCCTTAGATATGGGTGCATGTGGATGTTAAGACTATGGTGGATGAACCACAACATTATAGGCACGAGATGCGTGATGGACCACAATTGTTATGACATTGTGAATATTTATATTAAATGCAATAGAAACCACACTTTACATTGAAAGGTTTCATAACACGATGGACTGGATGGTTTATTTGCATATCCTTAATTGTGAATGGAAACGGATGTGAATACAATGGCTGCCTAGCCCATGCATTATTGATTTAGGATTGCTAGGGCCAAATGGGCTATATCCATGTAGGTCCATATGCCAATCACGATCTCTCTAGAAAATAAGATATGACAAAGTTGGTATCAAAGCTCTAGGTTGTATAAGTCTAAAGATTTTCTAGGTCATGTCACGTAGTGTTGGGGTTATATGTGAGAATCTTGTTTTTACTTTGTGTATCTGGGCATAAAACAGAAACGGGAGGCTTGCATATGATTCCTTATTTCTCTTCCTAGCTTAGTTCCAATTTATAAATATCACCCATGTATGTGTCTTGTATTACCTTGAGACATATGGAATGAGTTTACCATGTGTGTATACTCCTGTTTCAACGAGTATGCCATCTGAAACTTGATTGGATTCCCTAAGATGCGATAGAGGATGAGACTCCCACAAATGCTATAACTAGATCAAGGCACCCACTGGTAAGGGTCATAGAAGATGCAATAGAGCCAGATTCTCTCGCTGAGACTATTGTAAGACCATGTATTCTTACAAAGACAAGCAATGCAAATATGGTAGAGCTACATTCTCCCATGGATATTACTACTAGGCCATATATGCCCATAGTTAGAGGTCATGGCAAGTGTGGTAGAGCTGTAAGACCATCAAAGGTAGAAACGTCCACTGACAAACATGAGGAGATTATCCTCCAATAAATGAGAATGTGATGAGTTGATATTGCTTGTAATCAAAACCCATATTTAATGAGTGCTAGTCTAGGCGAAAGTGCTGCTTAGGATTCAAACCATGATTAGAGGAAATTGTTGGAATAAGAGAATCCTAAAAAGACAATGACAACATTGTGTGTTTAAATTCTACATGATTGCAATAAGTGCAAAATTTCATGGAAACACTACATTAATAATGATATAGCTTGGTAATGAATACTCAGTAGCCATAGATACCTTGAACCTACCTAGGAACTATGTCGCACATATATCTTGAGAATATGAGATTTCAATGCATATATTTGAACATCTCTTTAAACACTCATGCTTCTCTAGCTCCATGAATATTTGAGTATTAGACCAATATGTTGAACATCAATTTAAATACTCATTTATCACAAGCTCATGATTGGTCCCTGAATGCCATGCAATTCCTTGATCTCTTGATCCGTTTAAGGGAAGGTAAGATTGTACTATAATGTGACTAACTATTTTATTTCTTTTCCTTGATTGTATCATATCTACCTAGTTGGCATTGATCTAACAAATATGTAAAGCTTGAGTTGATGATTGATCTTATCTTATAATTCATGAACACTAGAAATCTTCAACAACGAGCCTGATGGAAATTCAACAAATGGTGTTCTTCAAAAATGGTAATATCCTTCAAACACTATATTAGCCTTGTACTTTTCAATGCATTATACTTGTGGTTAAATGATGAAACATACCATGCGTACGCTTCTTATTATTTTTGATGCATTGCATATTTGAACGATTAATTTATATGTTGAAAATTGGTTTGACTAATCAATGTTTTTTTTTTGTTGATAATGATTTTGTGCATTTCTTGACTACTTGATTAATTATTTATATGAATACATTAGTGTGTACGTGTTATTATATTGTATTTTTGCTACATTATATATTACTTTTTATCATACATGACTTGCACTTCAGCCACTCATGCATCCCAACATCATGCCTATATTTATGTTTATGTAACCTGGATGCTTGATACTTTGGATGTTTAAATTTTATACTTTCATGAACTTAAAGGATGTAATGTGTCATGACCTAAATCCAAGAGTCTGTGACCAGTGCACAAGCCTAGTAAGCAAACCCATTAGACCCGCGCAAGCTTTAAAGTTTGAAATCATATAACACAATTGCCAAGGGATTTTAATCAAATATTTATAACAAATTCAAATTTAATACATTATCCCTGGCACATAATTCATACAATTTTACATAAAATCATACATTAGTCGTCAAATCGGGTTCGTACATAACAACCGTTATACAAATTAGATGGCACATCATGCCTAGCATATTTACATCAAATCAAACTTGAAAACAGAAAGTCGACACAGAATTAGTGGAGTGACAGGTGGGGAAAGAGACCTATTGGATGCCAATTACATGTCAGTCCAATCAATGACACTTGCCATGTAACCCCATAGCTTCTCTTATCTGCACATGGTATAACAGAGGGGTGAGTCATCTAATACTCAGTGAGGGGATGCTATCACAACATAATATTTCATATATATATATATATATTATTTCTCGGCCTTTCTAGCCATAATGTATTCATATTCAAACATCTTCAATTCAAGAGTGTGAGGATCATCATAATATCCTACAAGCATAACTCATCATATTAAATCTTGCTAGATTACATCTTGATGGCATATTATATTCATATCAAAACAAGGGTTACCTTTAAAGCCAATAACGTCAAACTAGGCTTCATAGGCACACCTTAGTTACCGAGCCCAACCTCCAATCTCATTTACAAACAATTACTTATTCTAATGTATTCCATCAAATATCATTCACAATCAGTCACCATATTTTCATATTCAAATTAGATCATGCCATATCCGATGTATGTTATCATAATCAAATGGAATCAAATGAATGGACATGCCTTGGACATAGTTAGATCATGCACGGTGGCCAACCAGCAGAGAATCAAATCACGCACAGGGCAAAGCCACTAGCAGGGAACAAATCACACATACTAAAGCAAAGGCCGAAAAACAAATCACACTCAACGTTGAAGCAGCTAGCGAAAAGTCAATGTCATCGATTGGAGTAATCTCCCGATGGTTGGCATCATACACTACAAGCAAGAATCATAGGCGGGATATCCACCACTACCCTTATTTACCACCATCCCCGAGGCATAAACATAGTCACAAGGTATTAGACTCCATTCATCCACAAATCAGATCAATGTCTGCAATTCATCCCTCAAAAGGAACATATATCCACAAATCAAGCCATCTTGCTTGTGACATTCCATATGTCCACATCAAATCACATTCAAACTCATCGAGCTTCAGTCATCTCTATCTCAGTATAATTCTAATTGCATTTAAATCTTTAAGGCATCATTAAACGAAACATAATCAATCTCTAGGCCCTCATGCCCATAACCCAACATGGGCATTAATCATATTCAGTCATATCAATCATGGCTTAATAGCATTATAGTTATCCTCAAATCAACCACAATTATGTGGGCTTTCATATATGGATCCTATCCATGAGCAATCATGGCCTTTTGGCCCCAGATATTCAATATCACTCAACCGTTGTGCTATTAACCTAAATATATTTTATGCCCATACACCTATCCGAGCAATCCATTCATCACAATTAGGCACAGCCCTAAATACATAACACATATCACAACATGTGCAAGCTTCCTACTCTAGGTCTTACATACCATGGGTTCCAACATAATGCCACTATGTCGCTCACCACAATTCACACAAACATCGATTTCCTATCTTAGATAACTAGTCAGCCTAGGAATCCTCATCTAGGCACACAATCATAATTGTTCTATAGCCTAGAAACATGCCTTTAGGCAAACATACATATACACATACACACAAATGTATATATGTATTATGCACGTATCCATTCTCCAGCCTAGGCATTCTCTTCTAGGCATGCACACAACATTTAACAACCATGGCAGTGCATACATTATGGAAAATGGATCATATGCATTTAATTATATCCCACTCACCTTGACAATTAGAGGCACATTACAATCAAGCTCAACCTTTACCCTCTAGCCATGCTTTAGCTCAAAAATATAGTAATAGCCTCCATTCTCCTATTAGACACATCAAAACGTAAAAATCATAATTATTTCTTACCTTCTGAAAATATCTCAACTTTTTAAAAATATCCAAATTCAATATATATGCTCAATCTCCCAACAAATAAGCTAAATCTTTACTTTAGAAGCTAGGTTGCCCAAATCTAAGCTCCAAGTCTCTAATAAACTCAAAGGGAAAGAGTTTGGCCAAATCTAAAAATATTTAGATCAAATATTATTAACTGATTAAATCAAAAATCAATTGGCAAAAATGTGTAATCTTACCTCCAAATCATTTCCCAAGCTTGGATTTAGCTCAAATGAGCTCTGAATGGCATTTGGGGGCCTAGGGTTTGAAGAAGGTTGAGAGAGAATGAAAGAAAAAGCTGACAGAAAGAAATTGGGTGCAATGGCCTGAAACCTCTTTTTATTTTTGCCTTTTCTCTATGATGTATCAATGCATTTGGTAATGTATCGCAATCTACCCTAATTTCAAAAAAATGTATCGATACATTGAGGTAATGTATTGATACATTTCAAGCAGAATGATCCTCGACTGCTCTCTACTTCAAATGTATTAATATATTTGGGCAATGTTTCAATACATGTTCATCTTTCCAAGAATGTAACAATACATTTGTTAATGTATCGATACATCTTGCGTAGATTGCACCTTTCTAGCACATAAACTTTCAAAGATCAGAACTTAACACTATCAAAATCATTTCCTTTTTTAAGTCATACTTCAAAATGACTATATCAACTTTTAATCCTTATTCATCTACTCAACATATAATCAAATTTCAATCTAAGCTTCAAAATTTAAGATTTATCACTCATTGCTCAAAATTTTGGCTAAGTCTCAAGGTCTTGTGTTTTAAGTGCCACAATTATCATTCTTACCTCAATTCATTGAGAATGCTTAATATACTCTAAAAGTCAAAGTCTTTCTCTATAGACCATAATAGCTCGTATGCATGCTCTAGAAGCATATAAGTTGAGTTTTCAAGTTTACTCATCAACTCACTTGGCCAATACCACATTTTGGCCATATAAAAAATCAGTGGTGTTACATAATGCTCACATGATCTTGGTTATGTGTGTGTGTGTGTGTGTGTGTGTGGCATTTTATTTGAAAGTATATACGTGTGAGTGAATATATATATATATATGTATGTATCTATGTATGTACGCATTGCTTCTGGATTGTGTTAAATGGATATATTTCTTAATGTCTCAATTGAATCTATCTTGAATATAAATATATCTTGACTTGATAATGCTTTGGATTGATGGTTAGACATTCTTGATCTTAATGCTTATATATTTTGATGCTTTTCACTAATCATTGTCTCTTGAGTTTAAATACTTAAACCTCATACTTCTATTACTGTTTGATATAAACAAAAATGGGGAGAAAGTTTATGAGCACATTAAAATGCTTTTGCACTACTAAAACATTAACTTGTTGAAAACTTTTTGAAACTTTATGCATGTGTTGAGGGGGAGAATTTTTTTTAAAAAGTTTTTTTCATTTTAAAATCCTTCTCACTTGAACTTAAAATTTTTCAAACAAGGGCTTAGAGAGTAATGGAGTTATAGGGAGAGTTTTTAAAAGATTTCAAATCCAAATATGCTTATTATTTTGTCATATCAAAAAAGGGGAGACTGTTAGCATTGAATATCTTATGTTTTGATTTTACAAAATTGTACGATATCTTGGTTTTGATCTCAATCATTTGAAACTATTTAATATCATGTTTTGACGTTCTAAGATCATACAAATATTTGAAAAGCAACTTCAGGATTAGAAAGCATCACAAAGCTTTTCAAAACATTGAGTGTTCAACTTAGTAAATATGAAGCAAACATATTTTGATTGATATTTAATTATAGGAAAAAAGCACGGAAGAAATAGCTAAAATGAAAAGCCAAAAAGTTAAGGAATCTTCAAAACAAGGCAAGAGTCAACCTTAGAAAAGCTTTATTCAACCCTATGGCAAAATGGTGGAATAATGATTGAAGAATTGCGAAATATAGAAGACATAGTCGACCTTATAAGCTGCATACTTGACCCTATGGCAAGATTAGAAGAAAAATCATAAAGCCATTAAGCCATAGTCGGCCCTTAAAAAAAATGCAAGCACAATTCAAGATTTGAGTAGCCATAGTCAGCCCTGATGAAGCCATAGTCAACCTTGAGGCAAAACATTTGTAAGAATTCATGATTAGAGAAGCCATAGTCAACCCTTAACCACTTATTGTCAACTACTCTGAGATAGACTATGAAAATCACAATCTTCTAGAAACGGATCACGCAAAAAAATTGAGCATGGAAGCCCTAATTCAAGATTTTGAGAAACAATAGTCAACCATAGAAGTGTCATAGTCGACCTTCAAGCATAAAAAATGGCCATATCGAATTCAAAGTTGTGTCTAACGGCTCCAAACTTTCTTGAGACTATACTAGCTACCATTACGCGTGTTGCCTGATCATCATCATCCTTATGACACTGATGTGCCTCCTTATCCTTTACACTAACATCATCAGCAAGGACTGGTGGAATAGGTTTGTAGAGGGAAAATGATTTCTTCTCCTATTTGAAGACAATCTTGAGGTTCTG
Organism: Theobroma umbraticum; assembly: GCF_002168275.2. NCBI lineage: Eukaryota > Viridiplantae > Streptophyta > Magnoliopsida > Malvales > Malvaceae > Theobroma > Theobroma umbraticum. Next base: position 1,053,261 of record NW_018397277.1, read on the forward strand.
AAACCAACCTAGGAAGGTTGGGCTAGTGAGTTTGTTTGCATCCAAGATGCTTCGAAATGACAAGTTATTAGCCATGTATATAGATTATGTCTGAATAGATAAGATAAAAGCAATAAGTATAATCATGCATAATCTATTTAAAGCAAGACTTTAAAATTTTAAATAGTTTTTCTACTATTTTATATGTGAAATAATGGCCCTCAAAGTCATTTTAGAAAATCTGTTCTAGGAACTTTTTAGTGCCCTGAGAGCCGATTCAACTTACAATGACCTTAAGTGCACTCAACAAGCCATGATATGCCTAATTGGGTAGATAACTTAGTTTATCGATCACATCTCCTATGTGACTCCTAGATTCAGTTAGGTGGCATCACAATGTCTACGTATATCATATATACTTTGCCTAATTATTGCCTCTAGTTTCTGTAATAATTAAGTTTCTAAGCATCTAGATTTTATGTAACTATTTGAGTAGGATCCACCAATAGCTCAAACATATTCTTGTAAAAGTGTGGCTTTAAGTGTGCTCAACAAGCCTTTGATTAAGAAAGCAACTAGGTTATCTAGATATATGGTGGAAGGCAACTTAGTCATGCATAGCAATTGACTCAATATTTTCAAGAAGAATATTATGTTACAAATTTATTAAGGACTCATTTTTCATACATAACATTTATTAATCGCACAAAATAAATTTATCTCATGCTTTTTTTTTGTATTGCAGAGCATTTATTAACTCATATAAATAAATCTATCACATATAAACTACTTGAGATGAATACAGCCTTTAATTATAGCACAATCATATTGGGCCAAAGTAAATAAATACCTACATACATGCATCAACATTAATATACACAAAAATTTAAAACATTCCTTATTCAAATTGTTAATCATATGAGGTATTTGAGATTAGCAAATTTTTTATTACAAATTACAAATTAAAACAATTTTAATTTGTGTTTCTAAATATATTAGGCAACCTATTATTAATCTCATTTAATTAAATATTGAATGTTTATTATTACGAAATCTTAGTAGGAAATATCTTACACAATTTAATCTGTAAATTTAATGTCAAATTAGAATTATCTTCTTGTAAGAAATCAATTCAGAACCAAATTTATCCATAAATATTTAGACTCTCGCTACTACTAGGAATTTAATTCCTAGATTAATGTTGTCTTAAATTATTTAAATTTTGACACCCTTAAATTAAAAAATCACACTCCATAATTTATTAAATCAATTATCAATCTTTATGGAACATATTCCATACATATTTAATTAGTTAATGAAGATATTTTAACTTCCATAATATTAGAGATAACATTTCATTATTTATGGATGTTATTGCATGTTCTTTAACATCCTTAGTTTTAGGAATCATATTCCTTAAATTATATCTGTCAAAAATCAGCATAAATATGGAACTAATTCCATAACTTGTCATTAGCCAATTAACTAATTTAATTGATGATTTATTGGTGTAAAATTTGGACAAATTCTATGTCTTAACCAAAACAATGTCCTGCTATAGACAACAACAGATATGTCCTAATTACATGGCATTATGGTGGAGTATTTTTAAGATTTTAATTCCAATAAAATTTATCTTGATAGATAACTCATGGAACTATTTTAGAATAACTTTTCATGATTTTAGGAGGTAATTTGGCTATTCAAAAAATTCAAAATTAGTGACCTCTATTTGCATGTGGCAGAATCAGCTTTTGAGTCCTTCAGAAACTTTTTGCAACTTAAATTCAGAATTTAATTCCTTATAAAATTTATCCTGATAGATAACTCATGGAACTATTCTACAATAAACTTTCAAGATTTTAGGAAATGACTTGGCCATTCAAAAAAATTAAAAAAGCATGACCTTTATCTATATTCAATTTCCCAATTACATGTTTCTTAATAGAAAACTTATGGAAAATTCCATAATAATTTTCCAAGATTTTAGGAAACTTTTTTGGCTGTCAAAAAATTCAAAAACTTTGGCTTGGTACTACAAAGGCAACAACGATTTTGACTACACGAGCTCAATTTATGGAGACTTAATTCTAGGGATTTACATCCTCAAAATTGTTGGCAACAATTTGGATAATTTATGGTACCTTTCCATAAGAATCATTTGCCAATTGGTGCAACTAATTGTACAAATTTAGGCATTTCTTGGCTACCAAGCCAAAAAAATCATGACTGTCACTGCTGTAAATAGCAACTGTTTCAACCACATTTTGGTAGCTGTAGCTCCACCATCAGCCACACATAAACAGCTATCTTGGAACATTTCCAATGTGTATTGATCCCTTAATTTTTCAGCATTTTATAAAGTAGTTAAACCTCACTTCAAAGCTGAAAACTAGACCTTTACAAAAGTTGGGCAAAATAGGATTCTCCCATAGATAATGCACCACAATGTCATTGGATTACCACTTTAATTGCATAATTAATTTGTGCATCTTATGCAATTACTAATCTTCAAAAAAAATTACATTAAAATGAGATTAGTATTGCGATAAGTAAGATTTCAAAATTTACAATAAAATCTATCTAGAAATCACAATAACTAGAACACATTTTAAAGTTTACAATTTCCTTTTTTCCTACAAAACCCCAAACACCTGATAACCCTTTCAAACAAGGCATCAACAATTGTTATACATCTTAATTAGTTAAAATCGGGCCATGGATGGCTCTGATACCATTGTTGGGTTTGGCTATGGACAACATACTTAAAAATACGTAGCGGATAGAAAATTAAAACTTTAGAACCAAAACATACCTCCACCCATGGATCACCATGGTAATATTTTAACACATAGATGACATATAAAATCATAAAATCAGAAGCTAACCTTGGCAGCATTCTTCTTATTAAAGTAACAATCTCCTTAATGCAACCCACGAACACCATAAAAAGCAAGAACCTTAGCCAATCAAGCTCTTGGCATCTAATGGTAGTACACACGATTTCACTTAGACCTTTTACCAAAAGAGGGAGACTTTTATTATGCTTTTGTGCTGGCAAAGGGGACAATGTTTGTCCTTTTCCATTTCTCACAGGGATGGTTTAATCACACACTTGAAAAATAGCTTCAAAAATAAATTTTCTTCTTCACAATGTTGGTGGCGGCACACAAGGATAGCACATTTTTTTTTCTTTTTTGACAACTCCTTTTCATTTGTGGAAAAATAATTAAATGTGATTGATATAACTAAGTTAAAATTAAATTTAATTTTACAATAAGTCCCTCCATATTATAATACATTACAATATGGGCCCATGACTTAATTCAACTATTTTAATTAAGCCCAATGGAAATTAAATTGAAATAATTTCCTTTACGCTATTGCAATTTTGGTATTATAATTATAACTATTTATATATTATGATCGAAACTTAATTAAGCTCTTTTAATTAAGTTTATATAAGTTAATTACGTAGAATGTTATTTTACTCTAACTTAAATCATCATTCATCCAATTTAATTCAATTGCAATCATTGTATGACCAATTAGGTTCCTAACATGTTGGCATGGAATTGATTAATGACTTAAATGATTAATATAAATTTCAATCAATTAATTTATAACTAATTCCATAGATCAAAATTGGCATCTAGCAATGCATCATGGCCACCCTATTGTTAGGATAGTCGAAAGGTTCTTTGACAACTTTTCAATGTACAATCCATTAATGTAATTCATTCCCTCATCATATATCTCGGAGATGAGAAGAGCTTGGTACAATGTCAACTCTTATTGACCTCCATATTTGCTCTTGTACTTAAAGCATTAGCTTTATAGAGACTTATGAAACCTTTTCATAATCTTTAAGTTGCCTTGGCCAAAGACTCAATAAGCTAATGTTAACCAAGAACTCGTAAGATATGTCCTTTAAAACACTTGAGGTGATGTTCCTATCTTCATCACTCATTTGCTTTCACATGCTTCATGCTACACCCAAAAGCATCCTGTTTAGGTATCCTTGGTTAGGTACTTATAGGGATGAAATTAAAGCATAGCACTCCACATACACGATAATCTGGTGTCTCAACTTTAAAAAGTATATACATGACTGACACATGAGAAGTGTTGCATAGACATTGAAGTGTATTACCAAATACACTTTTTATGGCAGGTCAAGTTTAGTGAGCTTGCTCTTCTAGGCAAGTACCTACATTCTAGTTTCAAGTACCTCTATACTTCAATCTATGAGATAGAGTGCTCACTTCTAAAGTAAGGAACATAGAATGTACCAGTTACCTCTATACTTTAATCTATGAAATAGATTGCTCGCTTCTAAAGTAAGGAACATAGAATGTACTAGTTTCTAAGCATCATTAATGTCTAGTCTCAATGACACATCAACCAAGAACATTTTGAGATTATGCTTTGATGCATATGGACCTCATAACTACAACCCATCATAGTTTCCTTGAAAGGCATATTAATCTTATAGACTTCACCCAATTAGACTTATAACTCATTATAATTAATGTCTTATTGACAAAGAAAAACCTCTAATCATTTAATATGAATGATATTGTTGTATGAGTGGAACCAAGCCTTGAGTAATCTCAATTGGCTATAAAGCTCATCCTAACACCTTCTTGCCAAACTTCATAATACCGTTAGTAGGCGAGACCCTTAAAAACAAATGATCCCTAACCTCAAACTTTAGTTCTCGATGTCTGTGGTCAACATATAATTTTTTATGATTGTGCCACTAACATTCTCTCTTTAATCATATGTATCTTTTCGATGGTCTCTTAAACCATCTCTAACCCAAGTAACATCCACTCAACAACCTCAAACCAACATACGAGCGATCTAAATCTCCGCTTGTATAAAGCCTTGTAACACACCATTTGAATACTATCCTAATAACTATTGTTGTAGGCAAACTCTACTAATGGCAAGTTCTAAAGCCCTTGTCTTAGAATCATCCTTGCCTTGGGCTTCCTTGATGCAATCCATCAACATTGATCATAGTCTGAAATGGGCTAATAATGTCTTTGTCTCATCGATCTTAAATAATACTTCTATATTGCCCAAGTCATGCATACCTTGCACTAATGATTTCCTATCAGTTGAGATGTGAGCTAAACTTTGCATAGATTTTTGGCTCATGTCATCTATTAATACATTAACCTTGTCAAGAAGATATAAGATTATACAATCATAATCCTTAAGCAACTCCATCTTTCAATGTTGTTGAAGGTTGAGATCTTTCTACTTAAGAATATACTTAAGACTCTAGTGGTCTGTGTAAATCCCACAAGTCTCACCATACAAATAGTGCCTCCAAATCTTTAAGGCAAAGACTATGGCAGCCATATCAAAATCATGTGTGGGGTAATTCTTCTCATGCCTATTGAGTTATTTAGATCCATCCAATATCACATTTCCATGTTGCATTAACACACACCCAAGTCCTATTCATGATGCATTGCAATATACTGTATAACCCTGTGTACCGCACGACAAACTTAACACTTGGGCTATGGTAAGACAAGTCTTGGGCTTCATAAAGCTCTCCTCACATGTGTCTGTCCAAATAAATTTGAGACCCTGTTATGTCAACTTAGTCACAAAGGCATCAATTCTAGAAAAATTCTTAATGAACCTATGGTAATAGCTGACCAATTCCAAGAAACTGTGGATCTCCATTGCGGATGTCGGCCTTGGCCACTTTTCAACTACTGTTATCTTCTTCAAGTTCACTTTCACTCTATCCTTAAGCATTATGTGGCCTAAGAAGCTTACGATATCAAGCCAAAAGTCACACTTAGAGAAGTTGGCTTACAATTGGTACTCCCTCAAAGTCTATAGCATAATCCTTAAGTGATCCTCGTGTTCCTCTCAACTCCTCAAGTATACCAAAATATCATTTATGATCATTACCACAAACTTATTCAAGTATGGTCTAAACACCATGTTCATCATGTCCATTAAAGCTACAAGGGCATTAGTCAAACCAAATGACATAACCAAAAACTCATAATGAGCATACCTCATGTAAAAAGCAGTCTTGGGCATGTCTCCACATCTAATCCTCAACTGGTGGTAACCCAATCACAAATCAATCTTAGGGAAACACTTAACACCTCGTAACTAATTAAATAAATCATCTATATATGGGAGATGATACTTATTCTTGATTGTTATTTTGTTCAACTACTTATAGTCAATATTAAATCTCATCAAACTATCCTTCTTCTTCATAAACAATATCGATGCACCATATGGCAAGACACTAGGGCATTTGAAACCTTTGTCCAATAAATCCTTTAACTAATCTTGGAGCTTAGATAATGCCATTCGATAAGGTGGTATAGAAATCGAGTTGGTGTCATACACTAAATCTATACAAAACATATCCCAATTTGGAGGTAATTTGGTAGCTCTTCTAAAAATATATCTATTAACTCTATCACAATAAACATATTTGCTGCACTAGTTACCTCGTTTTAGGTTTCTAACACCACTACTAAAAATACTTAGCACCCTTTTCTTATCATGTTATTAGCAGTAATGGTCAATATCATGCTATTTAAGGGCTTACTATGATCTCCTTCTATATAAAAGGATGACTTTCTAGTGTTGTCAAACCTAACTCTCTTATGTGATAATCCACAAGAGCATCGTTGAGAGAAAACTAATCCATCACAAAAATGACATCAAACTCTACCATGGACATCAATACTAAGTTTACTACGTATCTTTTTCTTTAACTCAAACCACATAAGCTTTGTACTCATATCTTGCCATAAACACCTCCTTGAAGGGTGTGGTAAGTACTAAATCTTATGCCTTCTTATAGTGCTCTATACCTAATATAGATGCAAAGTATGAGGATGCAAAATAATGTGTAGCATTAAGATCCTTACGACTTTGGTGGCCTCTAATTTTAGCTTTTTTGGGCCTATTTTCTTCGATTCAACTCTCTAAGTTCTTAATCTTCAATATTTGAGCATAATTCACTACTTTAGAGTAGCTAGTGAATTCTTGTGGCGTTGCAGCCCTAAATAGTCGACATATTAATCCATTCACAAACCTCTAGGTTTGCATCTCCTTAGTAACTATCAAGTATGGCACATATCTAGCCAACTTTGTGAACCGTACACTATACTCAGGCATAGTCATACCTAGTGCTTGTACTAAGGTCTTAAACTCACGTGCCTTAGCTTTTTGCATACTAGATGGCAAAAAACGCTCTAGGAAAGCTTTGCTGAACTCATCCCATGTCACCACAGTAGCATCAATTGCCTTATCTTTGTGCAACAAATCATACCATTATTGGGCTACCTTTTCTAGTTTGAAAATGACAAACTCTACTGATCTGGTGCTAAAGAGCTTGAGGCGTTACATACAACCTCGATGTCATCAAAATACTCTTGAGCATCTTGTAATGCATCTTATCTATAAAATGGAAGAGGTTTCAACTTCATAAACTTTAATAATTGAACCTCAGATGCAACTTGAACAATCCCAAACTACTAGTGGTCACCTTGACTTTATGACTCCGGGGAAGCCTGAACAGTAAGGTGGCCCTCGTCATGTTTCCTTTGATCTAATATCTCCTGAGCAAGTAACTTCATAGTTTGATTGACTCCTTATAAACTAACAGCTAAATCCTCTAAGGCCATTACTTGAGTTGGCAGTACTACAACTTCAATAGCTTTTCCCTTTGCCTTAACACTAGTGGGGGTATTAGTCCTCTTCGATTTAATGGCCCTACCACATCTAGCACGACCTCTAATTGTAGGCGTATGTGGTCTATTAGTAGTATTGATAGGAGTGTCTAGCTCTATCGGACCTCTCACATTGGTTTATGTCCTAAGCAACATCTCTTACCTAGACAAGAGTAATCATGTACTATAAGACTCAATTTTAGGGACTCATAGTAAGCTATACATAACATGGGTAAAAATACAAGGAATTCTATGTGAGTCTCCCATTTCTGATTTGTGCCTAGGTACACAAAAAAATAACATGATTCCTATATGCAACCTTTACGTTTCACTTGACAATCAATGAAAACCTAAGACTCTATGAACCTAGAGCTTTGATACCAACTTTGTCACATCCCATTTCTAGAAGGACCATGATCAACTTTAGGTAATCATTCATAACATTAAGATATCATCATATAAGTAACCTACCATTTGATGGCTTAACATTCTAGTGTCAACAAGTATATACAGAGAGATTGAAATATAAAGACTAACTTGTTAAGCAAAACACGAATTGACTCCTTAGGCTTTAAAAGGGCTCCTAACATATTAAAATAGTTTGAAAGTGGTGTACCCACTCATTTCAAAAGGTTGACCACTATCAACAAGCACAACTCTACTCCAGCAAATTCTTTGGAGTTATGATCATTCTTCAACATTCAATAATCCTTTTAATCAATAATTAGTGTAGGAATCATGCCCTAAGCATAGTAAGCTCTTTTGAAGCTAGTCGGATCCATCTAAAACTAATGTTCCATCTTTAATTTACTTTTCTTCAAATAATCATATATTTAAAGTTCAAAAACTCATCTTTTTTGCCTTAGGTGAGCTCTAATCAATGAGGAAAACCCATCAAATCCTTTACTTTGTATTAAAAAAAAAATCTAGAACAATAAATGATATTTTTACAGTTGGAAACCCATGAAGTAAAGATTTGAAGAGCAAAAAACATATCACCTTTGCTATAAAAAATAACACCCAATCTTTAAATCTCCCAAAAATGGTAATCCTTGATAAAAATGGGTTAGGAGTAGCTAGAAAGTAAGGGAAATATCATGAAAATGGTTTAGATGAAAAACCTTGGTAGAAAATGTCATACTTATACTTTGAGTGTATGAAAATACTCATTTGCCCTCTTTTTTTTTTTTAGTAATCAATGTAATCTATCGATGCATTAGACCATCGATATTCTATTTTACATGAAATCTATCGATACATTTTACCATGTATAAATTGATGTTCATTAAAACCGCTTAAATATCTCTCTAGATGAAATCTATTGACACATCAGGGCCATGTATAGATAGATTGGGTTTTGGAAGGACTCTGTTGATACATTTGAGCAATGTATTGTTAGATTTCTTCTAATTGGCAAAAACAAGTTTAAAAACTTATTCGATTGGACTCCTTTTCACAGGAAACTTTGCAATTCATTATAATACTTCAAAATAAGAACTTTCCCAAAATTAAAACCCAAGCTAATTGTTTGAAAACATGAAACCTAAATGCTCACCTAAAGATTTCCCAATTTATTCTTTTACATAACGTAGGGTTTCACATAACCACATCAAGCAATTGACGATTTACTAGATGCTAAACTCAAACTTCATAATATTTTATGTGGAAACATCCCTTCGGTAGAAAAACACTCATTTTGTAGGGGAAAAAAGACAACACGTGTTCTGTAAAAGGACCTTTTCAATAGTATTTGTCTTTTTCCATTCAAAGTTTTCAATACTGATGGATCGTATATTCTATACAAATTTAAGCTACTTACTTGAATTATTTAGCGAATAAGAAATTCATAACTTCAATGTATATGCTCAATCCCTATTGGCTAAATAATCTTGAGCAAGTCGATCAAGTCCATTGAAGTTATGAGGATCTAATTGTACTACACTCCTTGAATTAGAACTCAAATATTCCATGACACTGACCAACCTTCCCAATGCTGACATCTTGTACATTGTAATAAATATTGAAATGCCAACAACTCGTATATTTTATGGACTTGACCAACTGACCTAAATTAAATTCAATTGGTGAACTCCACGGAATATCCAAGTGACAAGATTTTCTGTACTCCTCAAACAAAATATATGACAAATTATCATTTGTCCGTAATTTTATTACTAGTAGGAAATTAATTTCAACAAATACTTAAGCATCACACGTGATCACTCTATGCCACTAAAACTCACATGACCTTGGACAGATGAATTAAGATGATAAATTGAAGGTCTAAAATGATTTTCAAAAGACATTTATGAGTTGTTGGATTTTCTACATGTAAGTTTATGTATCGCAACAAGTAATATAAAAGTAAATATAGTGTCGACTCTCACAGGGAATTGCACCAACTTAAGTTAAGTACTAAAATTGTAGCAAACTAATTTTATCCAAGAAATCAAAATTAAAGGATTAATTAAAATCAAAATTGAACTAACAAACTAAAACTAATAATTGAATGACAAAAATTACAAGAAAAATAATTAATTAAAAGCCTAGGATTATGATATTCCTTAACACCTCATCTGAATCCCCTTTCTCTCTCTAAACTTACTTTAATTGATTGAGTTACTAACCTCGAGTATTAAGTTATTTATAAGTCTTTGTTGACGTGCTTATAAAAATATCTCTTTCAATGAATTTACTATATTCTATGTAAATTCAACTAAAGATAGATTCATTAAGTTTGTGCTCTAATCTTGGCTAAACTTGACGCATCGATATATGTCTATCCTATATGTACATCAAATCACCTAATCATCTAATTGAATTTGAATACATGCTATTACATTCATGGATTAAACTAAACTCCCTTCATCGTTGTATTTGGATTTCCCAATCAATCTAACTGATGATCAAGCAAGTAGAAGCATTAAACAGAGAATTGGAATAAATAACTTATATTCCATTAAAAATAAGCAAAGAGAGATAAAAAATTCAAACTACATGTTAAGTTCCATTATAATCCTAGAAAAAGTAAATTTTTTCATAATATCTATTGAATACATCTTTCAAAGAAAATTAACTATCAACTTAAGTCAAAGGAAGCAAAGAGAAAAACAAACGTAAAGAGAGAAACTAAGAATTGAAGCTTTCAAATCCTTAATCTTCTTTGATTTTTTTACGTTCTTACTTTGTTTTTGGCTTCTTTTACTCTAGAGAAGCTACTCTCTATTTCTCCTCTGAAACCTTTAAACAAACCCTTTTTTATACTTTTCAAAAACCCTGTTTTTTAAAAATCCCAAGAAAGCAGATTTTTAGAGTCACGACTCAACATCGCGACCTTCCTCTTTGAGCATCATGGCATCGTGCTCTCTGATGAACGTAAGGGAGCTTTAAGTCATCTAAGGCATCATGGCCTTGCTTCACTAGTGTTGCGACACCATGCTCTCTGGTCCATATATGGGAGTTTAGGCATCAAGGGCACCGCGACCTTCTTATTCCAAAACCACGACCTTCATTTCATTATGCCATCTTGTGCAGAAATTATGGCAATCTAGCCTCTTCCAATGTCACTTTGCACCTTGATCTACTCCTAGTTAGGCCATATGGTCAACGTAAAAGTTTTACCCTTGTTCTTATCTTTTCAATCGCTCACAAATCAGGTCAATTGGATTTCTGTAGAAAAAGTTATGCTTGAAATACTACAGCATGTACAAACAAAGCTATCACCTTACTTGCACAAATTATCACCAAATAAGGCCATTTCCTAAAATTTCCCACAACAGCAATAAAAGAGATGAGTAATAACTAAACTTAAAGTAATTTAAAGCAATTTAACATAAAATTAATCGAAAATAACTTAAACTTAAATACTTAACGTGCGTTAAACTTAATTAAGAAAAACAACTAAAATACTCAATTTTGAACCTAAAATCTCAAAGATTTAGCTACCTAAATCCCCGAAATGTAACAAAATAACTCTATATAATTGAGTTATCACTATGGAGAGAAGCTAGCTAGTACGACAGAACACTTTAATAAATATAGAATAAAAAAGCATTAAATTTAATTGGAAAATAAAATATTACACAATAAAGGAATATAAACTCACATTATTGACACAATAGATGCAATAACTGAAATTGGAAAACTCTCGAAATGGTTATTGAGTTCTAAGACTCCATACTCTAAACCATGCCTCCTCCTTTCAAGTTTATTACATAAATATAGTGACATAGTATGGTCAACTTGGAAGCAATGTTGACCAGACTATGTCACTGTATTTATATAAATTTGGAAAGAAGAGGCATGGTTTGGGGTATGGATGTTTAGAAGTCAAAAATCATTTAAAGAGATTATGTTTTCAAACCTTGTGTCTATTGTCTCAATAATGTGAGTTTACATTCCATTATTTTTTTTGTTTGCTTAATTTTCCCAATTAACTTTAATTCTTTTCATTTTTATTTATTAAGGTGTTATGTGGTACTAGCTAGCTTCTCTCATAAATGTCTAGTGAAAACCATTCCAGTCTTTCGATTTGTCATTTTCATTTGTTCAAGATAATGGGAATTGTTAAATGGCATAGATTAATAGTAACAAAAAAGCAAATAGCAGATAGTATTGGTGAACTTTAAAACAATTATAGTTTTGATTAGGACAAAATGATCAAATTTTCTTGAACATTATTTGAGTAATCCTTGACAAGTTATTGAAATGATTTAACTCTCAACCATTTATTCTTACATAGACACAAGCTTTACTCTTAAAGTTATTGAACTATATCTATAAGCTTGTATGACTTAGGTGTATGAGTGCTTATGATCTCATTCATTGAAGTCTGATTTAAAGATTAAAGAAAACTCTAAATGCATTCATTAAGGGGGAGTTTTGAATATCTTTTTTTACGCTGACAAAAGAGGAGAAAAGGAGGACTAAGTTAAATAGAGTTTGATACACCTTTATGTTTAATTCATATGTGTGAGGCTTGATTTGGTTTTGTTGAATATGTGCTAGTTATTATGGATATTCAATATATATTGCTTAACTACTATGGATATTGTATATCTTGTTTAGCTGCTATAGACATTATAAATATTTTATTGCAAATCTCTAAAGAAAACTAGATGCATCAACTAAGGGGGAGCAATTCTCGTTATGCATAAAGATTTGAAGCATTCATATTGAACATAGACATTGCACTCTTAATCTTGGAGTGTTTTATCATCATCAAAAATAAGAGAGAGAAAATGTTGACTCCATATGTTTTTAATGACAATAAAACATTCCCATTCATTGGTGTCTAGTTATATTATTTAAGTGTGCAGGAGAAAGCTTAAATTCATTAATATATTTGCTATTTGAAAGCAAGTCAAGATGCTTATTCAATTACAAGATGGGTTAATTGGTTAAACAAGCAAAGAAAAAAAGCTTTAATGAAGACAGATTAGTCTTAACTGATTAACACAAATTCTTAATCCATTAAAGCAATTATGGACATTACACTAAAGACAGACAAAAAACTCTTAACTGGTTAACATAGGGTTTAATTAGTTAAATAGGTGCTAGATGCAAAACAAAAGCCTTTTAATTAATAAAAGGAAATGAGTTAATTGATTAAAGATTAAAGTTAAATTATCAAGAAGCACCAAAATTCAAATTCAAAATATTGATGACCATAATTAGATTTGACTAAGAAACCCACAAGCTATTTTTAACCATTTAAATTTACACCTTTTTAAATATAATAGCTATTTTTAACTATCAATAAGTAGCACCAAACAAGCTACCACATATAAATAGTATCATGCATATTAATATGTTTTAAAATTCAACTAACATCTGGACCATTTCAATAGCCAGCATCAAACAACCACATCAACAACCAACATAAGAAAAAGACACTCAATTTATAGTTTTGAAACCAAAAACAGCATCAACATCCAACATCAAACAAGCAATGAACTAACAAACATAGCCGAATGACATCAACTCACAGCCCTTAGCATTAAATACATTAGAGTCAACATTACCTACAATAAGGGGAATTTGGTGAAATGGGGTCTATACCAGACCGGTGGAAAACTCAATAAAATATTTGTAAAGAAAAATCAAACACAAATTAAAGGTTATACCAACAATAATCAAACAAAAATGTGAAAAACAATAAGGAAATATATAGAAAGGGTGGGTTCGACGACGGAGTTCTACAGCGCAAACTAGTGGAATCAATGGCAGAAAAGCTGGGTTCGATGGCAGAGGGCCTAGGCTAGTCGTGGGTCATGGTTGGACACTGGTGAAGTGATGGGGATGTGTTCTAAGGACGTGGATCGAAAAGGGCCAAGGTTGAAAGCGATAGAGAAAAGAGAAGAAAAAATAAGAGGGAAGGCAATCTAGTTTGTTATATAATTCAATTTAACAACGAAATTACCGAAAAAAATTTATGTCGATAAACATGATTGACGTTTAATTGACATGTGGTCATACTTTCCTAGACAAAATTTTTGTCGAAATTTGAAAACTCCAGTTGTGTACTGTTGACATATAGGGTAGCCATTATTGATCGAATTTCTGTCAATATTTCTATTGTTATGTTTTTACCTTTAATATTTGTTTTCCATCCACCGATGGATACTTCTGTCGCTAAGGGTGATTGGCGTTTGACGATACCTTCCTCAAAGGAAATTCTATTAGAATTTTGGAAACTCTGTCGATATACTGCTAATGTTTATGGTAGCCATTACCAATTGAATTTTCGTTAACACTTTCGTTGCAATGTTTTTAATCATTCTATGCCCTTCACATTTTATTTTACCTTTACCAATGAAAATAACTATTAGTGTTAGTGATTGGTGTTTGAATTTACCATCCCCGACTGATGAAAATTCTACTAATATTTTGGAAATTCCATTAGTATACTGCTAACATTTAATGTAGCCATTTTCGATTGAAATTTCATCGATATTTCTATCGGTATGTCTGTCTATGCTTTTTTATACCAACTGATTAGATCCGTCAATAGTCTTTGTGTCAATTGCTTTTTATTGTGAGCCAAACAAATACTGACCTAGTGCCAATATAATGGTTTCCTTCGGTGTTCCATCGATGTTTTGTTAGAAAATTGCATAGATGTTGTTCGTCGACAATTCGTCAAAATTTTTTGAAAGAATTTTACCAATGAAGTTGTATCTGTCAATAAAGCCCATATTTTTGGAAATGTATCAAGCTCTTTTAGATAGTGGGACTTAGGGATTCACTTGGACCTAAGACAAAGCAAGTACACAATCAGGCTACAGTATATTAGACTAAAATTGAAATCTAACTAATATTTCAGCAACTTTCACCAATATTTTGTTGGGGATTTAAATCATGCTAAGACAACTGATACGCAACGGAATATTATTAAAATTTTAATCCTCTAAGTCATAGTTCACTTTAATTGAAATAAATCTAGAAAAATCACAAGAAAAATTTTGACATACTTGAAAGTCTACTTTCTTTGATGGAGCCCTCCTTGGCTTTTTTTTTTTTAACTTTTGCACACCAACTAGGACTTATTAAACCATAGCAGCATAATTGTCCTACCTCTAAAGGTGATCCACACAGTGATTTGTCGAAATCTCTTCATTAAAAATGTGTGAATCCCCAGGCCGAAGTTTGTGATAGCAAACTCTCAACTTTGAGCTCCTTTGTGTTTCCCTCTTTTTTGGCTGTGTTCCTATCTCAACACATGAGAAAATAAACAGAACAGTTTTATATACAAGAGGCAGCTAAGAGATTCTTTTATAGAGTGGATTGACTTACTTTATGTCCAACAAGGATTATGAAATGTCTTAGGCTAATTAGGCCTTTATTTAATACTCCATCAAATCATATTTGATTTAGCCCAATACTTAATTGGATTAAACCTATATAAAATCAATTAGATCACATCCAATTGAACTCAAATTAATTTTAATAATTCACCTTATATGTGTGACCCATTAAGTTCCCAACGTGTTAGCAATAAATATAAATTAATTCAATTAAGAATTTATATTTACATTTATAGATCATAAGCGGCATCTAGCAATACATCATGACCACCTAAATGTCAAGAGAGCTAATATGATTTGACTAACTTTTCAGTGTAAGTATCTTAATGTAATTTGATCCTTTCATCATATATCCAAAATAGATAGAAAGCCTAGCCCAGTGTCTACTTTCTAATTTATCCATATTAGTCCTACAGCTTCTATATTGACCTCTCACGATTGCCTTGGCCAAGGACTTTTAATCAATATAATCTAAGAGCAAATGAGATATGTCCCCTTCAAATCACTTGGGGTGATGAATCCTTTTTAGACTACTCATTCATCTTCGCATACTTCATGCCATACCTAAAAGCACCCTGTTTAAGTATATGGTCATCTCTAGACCCGTAAAGGTGAAATCAAAGCATGACAATTCAAATACAAGATGACTTGGTATCACAAGTTTAAGGATTACTTTCACTACTGACACATGAAAGTATTTTCATAGATACTTGAGTGAAATACCAAATGAAACTCTTATAACGGGTCATGTTTAGTGGCCTTGCTCCTTAACAAGCACCCACATACTATCCCTAAATATCTCATATACTTCAACCTATGAGATTAATTGCTTCCTTCTAAATTAAGGAGGCTTAGCATGTACCAGCCTTTGAGCATTATCAATGTTTTTATTCTTGACAATACAATGACTAAGAACATATTTAAGAACAAGGCTTTGATGGATAAAAATCTCATAATTATAATCTTTATAATTTTTGTGCAAGGTCACTATGTTCCAAGGACTTTATCTACATAAATCTCTCATAACACTTTATAAATAAACTCATGGATAAAGAAATACTTCATATATTATATAAAATATTCATAATGTATTTAACATGAAATATGACTAATTAATGTAGTATTTTACAAGCATAATCGATTGGCTTACAGGGTTTACTCTAAGAAATCTTTCTAAATCTAAGCTTCATTTCCCAACACTTACATATTTTCCATACCCATAACATAAAAGGTCCACATTCAACATCAATATCTTCAATGAATTCACCAATTCTCAAAATTACTCTATGTCCTAGTAAAACCTTAGTATTCTCTAACCAAAAAATCAACCCCAAATCTTCTTCCAAATGATAAACCCATACTATAAATAACCTCACTTGTGCCTTGTTTTTCTTGGTGAGCCACTAGTTGAAGGATCTAGTATGAGCCTTGAAAGCTTGCAAAAAGAGAAAATATTGGGTTTAAAGAGAAAAAGTTTAAAACTTGAAACCCATGGCTAAGAATGTTCGAGAAGCTAAGATCTTACCTTCTTGACACTTGAAAAACCAAGATTCAAAGATGGAATTTGAGCCAGTATAAGGGGTGAAGGAGATAAGAAGAGAAAAACATGTTAAAGAAGAAAAACGAGGAAAGGCGAGAAAAAAAAGTGGTGAGAAAAATACCAATGTGTGGACTTTTATTTCACCTTTTCTACCAGAGTGAAACACCCAAGGATTGAACCTTTAACATAGAGAGGCCAATCCCTACATTCCAATGAGCAAAAGTGAGATTTGAAGGCTTCTAAGGATCAACCTTGTTATGAAAAAGGGTTGATCCATACATCACAAAATGCACCTTAAGCGTTCTGCCTCTCAAAGATCAACCCTTTTTCCTTTGAGGGTTGATCTTTATATTTTGAAATGTTGAAAACTAACCCAAAACTTCCAAGGATTGACCTCTTATGTCTAATTCACAAGATTAGTCTTTTTCAAGCTTGATTGTCTTCCTAGTTCTCCTTTAAACCTTTAAAAGTCTAAATAATATATTCTTAAGGACAAAAATTGAGGATCTTTGAGTTAAAGAGGTATTTCCTAAGCTCACCCAGTAAATTATTCTCTTGTCCTTATATTAAAAATTAAGGATTTCACACTATTCATATTGAAATTTAGATTTTCTTCAAGTGAAACCCTAACTTTTCATTAGCTGTAACTTGGTAATTTTCCCAAAATTATTATGAGCCATTTTATAAATGAGTTATTGGATAATTTTCCTAACAAGATGCTTTAAATTTTACCCATATATAGTGCTGTGAATGTTGAATAATTATTATTAGAGGAGTAGAAGAGAAAGGAAACCAAATTTAAAGCATGAACGGTTCATCCCTAGAACTTTAAGGCTCACTTTTGGCTTTTCAGAACTTGGAGATCAACTCCTGAAAGAGGAAAGGTCAATCCTTACAACACGGAACACTTTACATAGCTCTTAAGAATTGTGAAACCCTAATTTTTCATATTGTGGACGTATGGTCAAATTGTGAACTTTCATGAACTGTACATTGGTGATGATGATCTATGAGAATTCCTTGTTGTTTGATGAAAATCTCTCCATATTCTTGTGCTATATTCATGGGTGAATGATGGTTGAAGGAATGGTTGAAAAAGGAAACCAAACTAACGAATTTTTGCAAGTCAGAGCTTGATGGGTCGACCCTTAATGGTTAGAACTTGACCTTAGTGATCTAGGGCATAGAAAATACCAACATTCTAGTTTAGGGTCGACTCTACAAGGCCAAGACTCGACCCCAATCAGAAATATTAAGCCATGGGCAAATATGGAGTTTAAGAAATCAACCTTTGGATATCTTGACATAAAACTAAAAGCTCAGCTTGAACATTAGCCCTCATTTTTCATTCTCTCAACATTTAACTCGTCCCTAACAACCACCAAACCCTCTTCCAACCTCTCAAAACCCCTTAGGACAAGGATTCAACTTTCCAAACCTGATTCTAAGGAAAAATTGGACAATAATTGAGCTTTAATAACAAGTTTGTGCCTTAACTCTAGGAATTTATTATTTTTAGCTCATTAGCTTGAGTTTAGAGTTTAGGGTTTAATAAATTAGATTCAGATAAATGCCTTTGTGGGAAAAATAGAGATTTATGCTAGAAATTGTTGTGATAGGTTGTGTTGAGCTCAAATATCACAAAATGAGTAAGGTTTGATGAAGCAAGGCTTAGAAGCACGTTTTTGTCAAGGTGAGTGGATACACCCTTTTAAGTATTTTAATATAGTAAAGCTAAACATGTTTTATTGAATTGTTTAACTTGCATGAGTTGATTATTATATTTACAATATTAAATTAAATTATTTTAATCAAATATTTTGAAAGAAGTTTTAGAATCTATTTATGTATGTAAATATCACTAATATGTATTAGTTTTCAACAACAAAGGACAAGCCTTTTCAAATGTTTCACTTCAAAAACTTTAATTTTGTTATAAATAGAGGATAAGAAATGTATTTGGATTTATTTAAATCAATCATTTGATTTATATAGATAGAAAAATGCTTACTTGAGGTATATGGATTAATAGATGATCATAAAATATTATGACTGAATTAAATTACCTATATCTTGGATTGTATGGTTTAGTATCGTTTCCCTTCAGGAGGATTCGATACCATAGGTAAGGTTTAGTTTCCTAGTTTTTCCCTAAAGTTTTTTACATAAATGTTCAGCTTATTTAAAGAACAACATGTTTATGAAATTACTGATTTCATTATAAAAATGTGACTAGTTCACAGCAACCTTATGTTATAAGAAATATGAAAAATGAAGTTTGTTTGTGTCAAGATTAATGTTTAAATTAATGATGTGATTTGTGCAAAAACTCCCCCCCTTGGCTTGTCTCTTTCTTATATTCACTCACGAAGTCTTTATGACTCACACATCAATTTCGTTTTTTTTTTGTTGCAAATTAGTGATAGCTCTCAGCCTTCCAAGTGATAGAGACACAATTCATTCTTTCTTTGGTAAGTGTCAAGCAACACACTTAAAGCCTAAAAGGTTGGTCCTGTTCTACTAATTTGTTGATCTTTATTTATTGCTTTGTTAAAATGCTATTGAATGCTATTGTAATGATGTAGCCATGGTATGGAATTATACTTAGTATGAATTTTATTTATGCATATATATGAATTGAACTTGATGGCTTGAGAGCCTATGTGAGCAACATAAGTGTGCAAATGAATGTTATATGTATGAGCACACGGATCCATAGTGGATTATGAAATATTTGCTTTTGAGAATGTTTATGAGCATGTTAATTGGTGAAATCCATAATGGTGTGAATATACATATGTTTGCATGATGATTAATAATGACTATTGTTTATGTATAATGATGTTCAGCTTACTTGGATCTAACAGACTATACCTATTTAAATCCTTGTGCCAATCATGATCCCTTTAGAAAATGAGATGTAACAAGTATTTAGGGATCGGCCCCTAAGCCTTAAAAGGTCAAGCCTTGGAACACAAAACATGAGCTAAGGCATTAAGGAACTCCAAGATTGACCCTTAAGATTAAAAAGTCAATCCTGACAACCAAATGTGGAAAAATAAAACCCAAGGCTCGATCCTTAAAGCCTAGTAGGGAAAAATTAAAAAATCTTACTCGAGCTATTTTTCATATTTATCATTTCTTTTTAGCCTCTTTTCACTTCCTCTAACGCTCCAAACCCTTCCATCGCTAACCCAAGTCCATATCTAGCAAGGACTAACCTTCCAAGTCAAATCTAAGGCAAGATTTAACTTTATCAAGGTTTAAATGCCATGGGTTAGGCTAACTTTCTCTCTCTACAAATTTTAGCAACTTTCCGTCTCTTGAGTTGAGGATTTTTAAGGGTTTTACAGTCAAAAGAAGTTATTAAGGTAAAAATTCTCATAGTTGAGTAATAAATGTTTTGAGTTTGAAGTTTTAAGATTATTGGAATTAAATCAAGGAATATTAGTTTACTCGACATGCTTTGAATAAATGGGTTTGAGAGAAAACTAGGAAACTCATGGTGGAATTTATTATGCTAGGTGTTGTTAGAGCTCAAGGGTCCTAGATCGAGCAAGGTTTTGCCGAATTAAGGTTTAGAAGAAAAATGCTTCATATTAAGGTGAATGAATACACCTTTTCAAAGTATTTTGGCATGTAAAGCTAAACATGATTTATTGACTTGTTTGTCTTGCATGATTTGAATGCTATCTCTACAATGATAAATAAAATATTTAGGTTCAAATGTTTTCTAAGAAGTTTTACAATCTATATATGTATGTAAATATCTATACTATGTAGTAGCTTTTAACAAGAGGGACAAGCCTTTTCAAATGATTTACTTCAAAATGATTCCACCAAGATATGTTAGTGAATGAGCTTTATGTATGAATTTATGAATGTTATGGTGAATGTATGCTTTTCCCACCTCAATATTTAAAGATGAGCATGTTGTAGAGTAAGTGCAAAACAAGTATGAGATAGTATGTGCTATAGTGCCATGTACTAAATGATATAAGGACTATAGGTATGCTACGGTGGATGTAAACTTTCCCACCTCATGAATTAGAGATAAGCATGTTATAAGTGCATGAGAATATACAGTACAAGCTAGAGATATTATGTGAAGTAGTTCCAAGTACCAAATGATATAAGAATGATTATGATTATGAATTTTATGAAATATAAAAACAAGCCATGAGGCTATAGATTACATATTTATTATATTGAAGTGAGTATGAAAGCCATGATGGTGCCACACGCCTTATGCACACGCACACACACACATACATATAAGAGTTGGTGGAATGCCACTCAAAGTGATTTATAGAAAAATTCTAGATAGTGGGGATTGTATCATTGTCCTCAGTAAGTTTTTCAGATGAAAATTCTATGAATAGATGCAATATATTAATAGTCAGACTAAGTTCTGAGACACAGATTAGAGTTATGTATTGAATGTTTGATTGTGTATTGTTATATGGTTGAATCCTAGAGAAACCTTTACTATATGAGTATTCTTTAGGAAAGGAATTTAAGCGATATATGGAAATTTGTGGTAGAGAACCCATAGTTTGCTGCTAAAAGTTAAGTATCGATATCCCTTAGAGAGGATTCGATGCTTTAGGTAGTATACAACTTCCCTGTTTTTCAAAAAGGGTTTTCATAAGTGTTCAACATTTCTTTACAGACTATGTGTTTATGAAATATTGATTTCAACTAAGAAAATTTGTTGGCTTTATGACAACTCAATTTTCAAGGATTTGGCAAAAAGGTTGTGCTTATCTTAAAATTTATGTTTACATTAAAAACTGTGATTTGTGCAGAAGTTGCTTCCATTGGCATCAAGGGTAAAGCTAGCCAACTTTTGTTAGGGGGCCAAGGGAAGAGGAATAAAAGTTAAAAATTTTAAAAATTAATATATTGAACTTAGCCAACTATCAAAAGATTGCTGATACAAATAATTTTATATAACATGTAAATTAAGAACAGAAAGACTTACAATAGCCCTTCAGGAAAGTTGTGCTCGATCATAATTCCTAGATACAAATTTATCAATTATTGATTATATACTGAAAAAAAAATCTATTTTTTTAGGATTAAGTCTTGGTCGTTTTTATTCATATTACTTTTGTTCATGAGTTGAAGCATTGAGGCTTGGTAGCTCCGGTGTAAGAGAATCATTCGAACTATTTGCATCTTTTCTTTCAAGGAATTTGTCAATTTTTTCAATTTACTTATACTTTAATCAAACCTACAAAAAAAATTAATGCAGTCAATATCCAATATTCTTATTTTATTTCTATTTAAAGTTATAATATTAAATATAAAATTATAATGCATAAAATATAAATAGTTAAATATGATATATAAGATTAATAGTTTCCTTTTATATAATCAGGATTATTTAAAGACCATACATTCAAGATAATTTTCTTTTAACTAAATATAAAATGAAAAACACATAAAAAAAGATATACTTAAGATCATTTTCTTTTACATAATCACGATTAATAAAAAATGATATGTTAATGAAATTTTAAGCAAAAGTGCAATACTACAACTTATATTTGAGAACTACATAATAATTAACAATTTTTAAAGGTTAAAATTATGGAAAATAAAATCCATATAATAGAAAAAAGAAGAACATGGCAAGTAGAAGATAAAACCCACATATGGCATAACAAAAAAGAAAGAAAAAGAATATGATGGATGGTTCATAGAAATTTGGAGAAGAAAATTTATTGAAATTTAGAACATATGAGCAAATAGAATAGAAATGAAAAATATAAACAAATATAAATAAAAATAATAGTATAAATTGTAAGAAGAAAACAAAAACAAACTTTAAAGTTGAGTAAGGCATGTGAGATCATTTTGTTAGGTTTTATTTGTATAAATTATTCAATAAAAAATTATTTTAAGGAGCCCATTAAGAGAATATATAAAAAAATTTAAACATTTTATATGAAATAGAAAAAATTTTAAAAATTTTGAAGGGGCTAAAGAAGGATCCACCACTGCTTGGCTTGTCCCCTTTCCATTCTCCATCACGGAGTCTTATGACTCATAGGTTAGTTTCCCATATATATATATATATTTGCAAATTAGCATTTAGCTTATAAACCTAATCACAGAAATGAGCTCCTAGTTTTCCTTTGGTAGGTGTTCTATCAACTCTTTTATGCCTAAAGAGTCAAGTCATGTTTTACTGACAAATCAATCTTTAGTCTATTGTTATATGTTGTTAGACGTTCGTTTTTGAATATGCTGCCAAAAGTGATACCATGTCTTGCATGTTTTAACAAATTAATGTTTAAGTTGACCTAAGAGCCTAGTTTTGCACTTGAGGTGCCCATGCATGTTTATGATTAGATATTTGCATGATTTATGAAATATAGATTTCATTTAAACGTTTATTAGTGTTTCCACAAGTTGAGATGCAACATTTCACCACATTGTGATGGCACGCAAAAGTGCATGTTTATAATGTTTTATGACTATGTTTTATAGCATTTCGACACGTCATAATGTTGTATTCCACACCATTGTGATGGCATCCAATATAATGTTCATTAGCATTTCCACACATTGTGATGTAGAATTCCACCATGTTGAGATGGCGCATTAGATTGCATGTTGATATATTAAATGATAATGGGCATGCTTGATATGTATGGACAGTGTACAAATGCCCTTATGTCGATCATGTCTCTAAAAATGGGATTTGACACTTCCATTCTCTTAATAACTTCATCTATGACCTCGAGGGTTGAATGAAACACGCTACCTTTCTTCTGTGGAGGAATGTGAAGTTGGAGGAGTAACAGTTTGAGCTTTATATAGGCTGTTTTTTATGATTTCAATACTTCATTTTACTCCCTCCGGCTTACATCGCGTTGAGTACACATTTGGTTTCATAGCTAGTGGCTAGTTGAGTAAACTTAAGTGCATATCTCTCATTCAAGAGACCTTTATTCTTGGCAATCTTAGTAATAATATTTGAGTAAGGAAAAGAACCCTCTTTACTTGCAATACCTTTGATAAAATCAGCAACTAATCATGTATAAAATCATTAGAAATCACACTTGAAACTTGAAATCAGAGATTAGACACATGAAGTTGAATGCTTGAACCTGAAGAAATGTGAAACAAATACAGATACAGATAACGAAAACTAAGCTAAGAAACGTACTGCCCAAAAAAAAAAGTTAGCATAATTGTCCATAATCTCAAGATAAGATAATTATAAGATTTTATCAACCTAAATAACCATATTAAAGCATGGGAAGGCATATTGAACCATAAATAAAGTGAAATAGATCAACTTTAAAGGAAACCCAAAATAGAATCAAAACATTAAGAAAAATACTAAAGTGCCAAAACAAAAGCAAAATCATCAAAATAGGGTAAGAGACAAGGGATTTGAGATTTCCAACAATTACACGTATGTGGGAGGGAGTTAGAAATGTGTGGGATAAGTCCCAAAAGTCCTATATGGATACACATCTGTTTGCCAAAGCCTAGGTCATTTCTGGTTGCAGTTTCTACTTCATTCTTCCTATTTTCAGCAATTTTTCTTGATTCCCATGCGTAAAGAAAAATGAAATAAGTTAACTTTACACCATAGATTCATGAAACGAGAAAGAAATCAAATCCTAACCAAATTTGAGCAAGAAACTAAGTGTTTGAAATGTAAACTAGTGTTAGAAAGAGAAACTAATGAACAAATTGAAAGAAACTTGAATTTTAACTTGTTTTATCCGAGAGTGACCAGCATCAGATCTTTAAGAGTTTTTTGAAGCTACTGGTATTCACCAAATATAAAAAAATGCAAAAAAAAAATCAAAGAGCAAGTTTCTTTCTCTGACTCACAAGAACTAGGTTGATAGGTGTTTTCATTTACAAAATTTCTTTCCTAATCTAATCCTATTTTTAATTACAAATGAATGTAGAAACCTCGAGTTACATTCGAAGGGAGTTAGATGAGAAGAAAATTTTACAAACCTAGAATGTAAGAGATAAGGTAGGGTTTGCAGACCCTATTTGAAAAGATTTTCATAAATAGCATTTTAACCAAACATACACAATCATATTGGGTCTATAGTCCATAACCATCAACAAACTTCCATAATCTAGTTATAAACATATAAAGTAAACATGCTCAATATGATGATGATCTTGCATTTCATTTGAAAAATGTCACTCAACCATTGAGGATCATAGTTCAAATCATTTGGTGCTTAGGTTTGAAAAGATTTAGTAATTTTTTAAAAATAATATTTTTAAATTACTTTTGTAAAGGAATTGATCATATCAAGGCCTTTACCTAGCTCCAATCATATTTGAATTAATTCTATTAGTAACTTCCTTCTAATTAAACTTCTTTAATTAGAAACCTAAACCAATTTAGGAAACTTCCTAATTTGAGTATCTATCATAAACCATTTTAAAAGGTTTCATGATCCAAATCATGTGTCCTAAATATTGTAGGAAGGTCCTTATCCACCTTTTAATCTTGTATTATCCATTCACTAATTGTAGAGTTCTAATCATTATTAGAAGTCCTAATTTATTAGCAAATTTATCTTAATTAAAATCTATCCTAATCGGATTAAGATGCCATCTACTCAAGTTGACTTTCCATTTTAATTAAAATTATCTAA